>NC_058130.1:580474489-580479489 GCF_016433145.1 Gracilinanus agilis
GGAAATTTGGTTATATGTGACAGACTTCAGTCTTTGAGATAAAATATCTTCAGCTTTTAGTTAAAGTAAAATGCATCTTCAGCAAGATCACTCTAATGAAATAAATTAAGTCAGCAGTGAAGGTCAGTATACATTCTGACTTGGGAATGTGAACTTTTCAGAATCATGTATTTATTACATTTTACTATTTTTAAAAGGCATCTGCAAGATTCATAGCAAGAAATGCTACTCTGTGCTCCTGGAAGCTGGATTGAAGTGAAGGAAGGCGCTTTTAAAAATGGTTAATATGCCTTATTGGCAAATCATCACTACTGCAGGTGTCATTGTTATAGCTCAGCTTTAAAATATATGAATTTAAAGCCCAAGTATTGTGACTAATATTTATTTCAAAGTACAGAATGTGTCACAGCAGTAGGGCATCCTATTATTAATGCAGTAAACTCTGGCAAAAGGCTGCACTGCTTCAGTTGTTAGCTACATGAAAATAACAGTAAAACATGTCGTCTTTTTTTCTGTTATACCTTATCATAACCTGTGTCCTAGCACCAAGGAAAACTAAACATAGGAAAATCATATCATAAACTATAACTTTGTTTTGGTGTGCAGAAATGTTTTAAGGGTTCCTCCAGAACTTTGGAGTAAAATTTTTATGGTAAAATTTTAAATTGAGGTAAATTACCATGACTCTACAAATGAATCTTAAATATAGGCTATAAATCTGTTTAGAAGTGACTATACAGTTTTTATATCCTCATCCTGGTGCATTGTTGATACTCAGTGAATGCTGGCAATGTTAACGAAAACGGTATATCAGAGTTCTTAAAGGAATTAAAATCTGCTGATCTCTCCCTTATTTTTTTTTGGGGGGGTAACTCTATAAGTTTATATTATTTCCTTCATGCATTTAAATTTGTTCACTTATAGCATACCAATAAAAAGTTTGCTTACTTTGTTCAGCAGGTTCTAAACATTATTTGAAAATACCAAAATAGCAGTAATAGCTTTATTTAAAAAAATGAAAGCAAAATAAAAAAGAAGCACTATTTAAATAATGGGCAAAAATGCAGAAGGGTGGATGTTTTTTAGTATGTGCATGTTTTTCTTTTTCATCAAGTGGAAAAATTAGTCTCAGAAATTTCACAAATAAGACTAACTTTTAAAACTGTAGGGATCACAAAAAGAGCCTTTTATCCTGGCCTCCTCTCTTTCCATCTCTAGCTTTGGTTGTTTGTGAAAAGTGTGGCATAATATTGCCATTAGAAGACATGCTCTAATTCCTAGGACCCTTCTCAACTCCTCCCACCTTCATCACTACAGGCTAAATAGTTTTGACATCAATATCATACGTCTGTCCCTCAGCAATCATTTGGGTTTTGTGTTGCTTACCTTGAGTCTTTTAAAAGATGTTCACTGTTTGCTCTAGGTAGGATTATACTTGATCCATAGACTTTCTTTTTGCGGAAACACAGTTGGATCTGTGACTCCATACACAGAAATTCAGTCCTAAAGATCCAGTGGCAGTTTTATGAGAGCAGGAGCTTGCAATGATGTTTGGCTAGATTTCTAGAAGCAACTGGCTGAAGGCATTAGGCTACTGAGAGTCTGGCTTATTCCCAAAGGACTTCAGCAAATTAATCACCCTATGAGCTAAATTTGTTTATAGACATATTTGGAATGGAGGATATACACATGGGATACATTTTCTTCATTTGCTCTGTGGAGCACCTGCTGAAAGTGTTATACAGTCTCTCCTCATGCTGTACTTGGAATCTTTATGGCGGTGAGGATGATGATGATGCCAGTACTCAGTACTCAACTCTTCCCATCACACTACCCTTGTCCATCTAATTTTCATAATAACATTCTGAGTTTGGGTGGCACGAGGTCTGATTTGCTCATTACCACCCTCTCTCCCCCCCTTTAGTCTTCTAAAAATAATCTAGTAATTTACTTCGAAAATAGTAGATGTAATTTTATATGATGGCATAGAGAAGTTTTTGTTTGTTTGTTTGTTTCATGAATCTTGTTAGTGAGTGATAATTATATTTTTGTGTTTGATGTCAGAATAGCTATAAGGTCTAGTACAGCAGTATTTTTTAAGAAGAGTTTTGTACCACAAGGCCCTGACTTGTTTTTTAGACAAGTCAAACACATATCAACTTTCTAGGTCTCATTTAGGCAAAGGCAGTAGCTTCCCCCCTGGTCTTTTCAAGGTCTGTATATCAGTGGAACATATGGTTTTGCTGTTAGATGTTCTGTTGGTAGATTATGATTATGATTATTATTTTACATGGTTTATCCCCATTTTCCAGCCTCCTGTTTTCCAGACCTCCACTTTGTGGTTGTCTTTACTATCAATAATGCAGGCTCTGATGTTTTGCAGTACTGTCACTGTAGATGCTGTGAAAGTAGTAAAAATGAGCACTAATCAATCTTTCAGAGAGAAGCAATGAGCATTAGAAGGCCACTATCCTGTGACTAAACACACCCCTTTTATGGAGTGTTGGTGCTAATAAAGGACAGCTTATTACTGAGGCAGAGACCAAAGCTTGGGTGAGGTCAACCATGACTGGCAGTCATCAGTCATTCTTAATGATACTTTTTCCCGTGCTTTCTAAGGGATTCTGAGCAGAGTGCAAATCATTCGGGGTCATTCATAGTTCATGTACCCACAGATGGCAAAGGTTTTGAAAGACTTTGGTTTAAACTTGTAAAAAAAAAAACCCTTCTCCTATATTGAGAATAGAAAGACCCTCTAACACAAAACATAGATTTTTTTTTCTTATTGGAATGTTGCATGTTCTTTCACCCTAATAGATGTTTTACACTCTACAGGGCTTGTGCATTATTAAAAAAGACATAAATTTATGTTTTATGACGTCTGTCTTCTTTAATTATTACCTTTGATGTCTATTGGTGACTAAAGAGAGCTTAACAGGATTTCTCTCTCTTCTTAAATTTCGCATAGTGAAGCCCAGCTAGTCCCTGACAGATGTCTGTTCCTCACCCTCAGGATTATTTTATAAATCCCTTTCTGATGAGCGGAAGTGTCAAATCAAGGACAGGTCATAAAGTAAAAGTATAAACCTTTTAAAGAGAGACCTTGGTAATATATAAACATTCTGCACACAATCTGAATTTTTTATAGACTAAAGAAAAATTATATTTCGGCAAGAGGATGTTAGAAGCTTAAATGCCAGCCTGTATGTGTTTCAGTGTGTCCCTTCCCCTTCCCCCCAACCCCAACCTCTTTTTCACAGTCAACCAAAAACTTTTGACTTTAAGGAATATCCTAAAAGTTTTAGTTCCGTGTACCTTGTTCATTTAACTCACTGTGATTAACATTGAAAGGGTCAACTTTTAATATCATGCAAACTTATGAGATAGCACCTTTGAGTTTGCCCAACAGTTGTCATTTTAACAAGCTGCTTAAGTTTATCAGTTATTTTTGCTTTTGCTTAATTTTTCATTTACCTTTACTTGTAAAATTGGAGGTAAGTGGAAATCAACACCTTCTGGGCCCTTCTGTCAATTTTGTGACATAGCATATGGAACTATGCCACTGTATATGAGTCCCAGAAGTTGTACTAGGAGGCACATTTTTGTTTTCTGGAGCACATGTGGGTACTTGGCACAAAGAGAGTCTAGGTGACATTCCCCCCTCCCCCCATAATATTTATCTTGAAATAAAGTACTTATTTAGCTAGAAAACTGAATTTGAGATGTATTTGTAGTATTGCCACTTCTTTTGATAAATTAGGTATAATATTTTTGTTCCATAATAATGTCAGCACTTAAAGCTATGATTTTCTAGCTATGAAGTATATAACCTTCCATGATGCAGATTTCATTCTCTCTGAATCTCAGGTGAAGGAGCTTCACGGATTGCTGTGGCCAAAGTTGCTTGCTACTCTTTAGCCAAACTTCTAATGATGAACAACCTCGAGTCCGGGGAGGCTAGACCTTGGACAACTGGCAGACCTTTTGATCTTATATCCTAAACTTTTGTAGCTTGATAGGACTTGTCTGGGTTTGTGCTCCACTGGAATAGCCTTTGAGAACTTTTTACAGTGATGAATCATCAATGTTGAGTTTGAGTGGAAGATATTTTATATACAATATGTTTAGTACTTATAGCAGGGAAGGCAAAGGACAGGGAAACATCCTTTAAAAATGTTAATGAGAACTCATAGATTTACTCTTCACATATAGTGATCCAAGGATCCTTTCCCATAAATGAATGCATAATTTAGGCTCTTCTACTTATTATTTTTATGAATTTGGGGAAGGGAGCTAGCTTAATTTCTCTAGGCCTCAGTTTCCCTATTTATAAGTGAGAGGGTTGGATCAGATGACCTTTGAGGCCCTTCTAGCTCTAAATCTGTTATCCTGTGATCTTTTTCATTATATAGCCATAAGATCTCAGAATGAATGAGAGAGGACTTCTATTCCTTTGGTATCATTATCCAGGAAATTAGAATTCCAATGCCACAGGAAACTGCTTGACTGATCTAAAATGCTGATGAATAAGAATTGACTTTTATGTATCCCTTTAAAGTTTTCAAAGTGCTTTTCTTATATTATCTTCTTTTGACCTCAAAGCAGTCCTGAAGTTATTATTATCTCCTTTGTACAAATAAAGAAATTGAGGCCCTCCTTTTGAGGTTAGGTAACTTACCTATGTTTTAATGCCTATTAATGTCAGAAATGGGATTTGATCCCAGATCTCTCCTAAGCTCCAAGGCTAGAACTTCTTTGTATAATACTAAAAGTTCTCATAGGGGAAGAGGTCTTTATAAGACAGATGTTTATATTATCTTTCGCACTGCCCTATATACTACAGACAACCCTGGTTGGACTTTACTGAAGGTTGAACCTTAGGTGTGATGTATGTTCTGCCTTTCAGATATTTTACTTTTGGCTTTTATTTTAACAAGATGTCCCCTCCTTCCTACCCTTAAACCTCCTCCAAGGTATACATGACTTCAGGGGGAATTTTT
>NC_058130.1:580481989-580523417 GCF_016433145.1 Gracilinanus agilis
AAGCATTTCAGCTTTAAAGGGACAGTATGCCTCATTGTCCTGCTCAGTGGGTTCCACAAAGAGTTGAAGCTGAGGCAGAAATACTGAGAAAGTGTATATATAAGTGTATTTGCTCTATAGTGTTTTTATATTTCAAACACATATGACATATGCTTAATATAGGCTGCTTTTTGGTTTAAACTGATAATATTACTTATGATTCTGCCCCATTCATTCAAGTCCTTCTAGAAGTAGCAAACCTGCCAAGCTCTGTTAATGTGTTGAGAGGAGTTTGCTATAGTGGAGGAATCCGTTAATGTGTTGTTTGTGAGATGCCCATCTCATGTTGTAGTATATTGACCATTTACATTTAGGAAGATATCTAGAGTTTAAACTCTTTGGGTTCTTAACTGATACGCAGTTATCTACTAATGCTGAAAGTTTGTATCCTCTTAGGAAACAGAAGTAGCTTTACCGACCTAATTAACATCAGCCACCTTCATTGTTATTTCACTTTGGTGAAAATATCACCATTTGTCCAGTTGGTAATTTTAGGGTAGCTTTAAAATATGAAACTATTTCATCTCAGGTTGAAAATGTAACCATTTGCTCTTGTATGTGTATTCCCAGCCATTACATATCTGAGCTTTTCAGGGGAAGTTACTTTCTCATATTGGGGGCATGAATCTCAGAAGTATATGCATAAATGTGCATACATAGAAGTCGTGAGGATTTGGCTCACCTCATTGATGATGGATCATCCACGATATCTTATCTTAACTTGGGCTTGACATATGCTAGCTATTTAAGACATGGATCCCTACATACTACTTTATTTCATGTATCATCAGAATTTTTATTTTATATTGCCATTTGAGAGGGTTAGGTGAGTTTAGTAGATGGTAAAGCTCATCAAAATGAGTGACATATTGGCTAGATTAAGGCATTGTGCAGGCAGGTGTTGGGCAAACTTCCCCATGCAGGTTTGCCAATGTACCTCACTCCTGACTTGCAATTCTCCTATTTATTTCAGCACTGGGCCTCTGATAAACAGAGATTGCCAATTGTGCGTTGCTGTAGAGATGTTGGGTCATACAAACCCAGAGGGAAATGAGAATTCCCACTGTCCTGGAAGTCCCAGGTGACCCAAAGCCCCAAAGAGCCTGAAACTTTTTCCTCCTTCAAATGTCCTATAGTTCACACCCTCCTCCTCTCTCTCGCTCTCTCTCTCTCTCTCTCTTTTTTTTTTTTTACAAAAGTAGAAAGTGGCACTTAAATTCTATCAGATGCAAAAGATTAGTTTTTCCTTAAAAACTCTTCCCTATGGTCTAATTTGGAGGAAATTTCCCATTTCTCTAGAAGGTAGTTCAAACATCTACTATGGCAGCCAACACCATCGTTATTATTTTCACTTGAGAAAGCAACACCCATGGTAACAAGAGAAATCATGGGTCCCTAAGAAGGCAGTTAGGTGGAACAACTGATGAGAAATATCTTTTCCTGGATGTTTGTTCCAGATTCTTTTTTTAAAAGAACATCTTTCTGTTTAAAGCTAGTTTTATGTTGGTGGAATAGTTTTCATATGAAGTCTTTCTCATAACAACAACAACAAAACAAAAAAAGAAACCCAATATAACAACAAAGAGTAGAAAGGCACTTAACAATGGAAAGAATTATGAACATCTGCTTTTGAATGCCTACTTATTCTGTATGTAAAGAACAGCAAAATCACATTATCTGGAACAATAAGAGAATCGATTCTTCTATCTTAGCACATGCTTGCAAGAACATCTCCACCATTGTAATGATTCTGGGCCTTTAGAAAGAAACCTATCAGAATTTCTTATTATTTTTGTTATAGTTTATAGGTCTATATTTACTTGGAAGTTAAAAGCACATTTGTCCCCTTTTGCAAACATATGAAATGTCTACAAACAGGATGTAGTTTATCAAATTCATATTAATCACAACATCTATAATGCTGACCGGGGTCAAATCATTACACTAAATATATTGTAACCATTATTAATGTATGTAGCCTGCTGCCATAGTTATGATATAGGACTGCTGTTTCCTGATTAAAAGCTGTTTGGTGATGCACAGATTCAGTAAAACTCCTCTCTATCTTCTTGTGACTGACAGGAGCTTCTGGTATTCTGATTTCTTTTGATAGTGCAGTATATTAATATGAACATACCTTTCTAAAACTAAGGCAGTTGCAAGCTCCAAGAAATGAAGAATAGAGTGAGGAAAAAGTATCTTAATTTCATCAGCCATAACTGTGCATCCATAAGGACGCCAAATTTATCATGGCACATTATAGAGCATAGCAAATGTTATGAAAACCATTGTTTTTAAATTTTTTTCCCTAAGAGTCTGAATGAGGTGATTTATGGTAGTTATCTATCTTAAGGGTCATCCATCAACTTTTAGTTGCTAGGCAATCAAATCAGCAGCTGTTTGCTTTGAATCAAACCGAAACATTGTCAGTCATCACATGCAGGTATGACCTTAGTGGTTGAAAACATCATGCATGCAAAATTAAAGAAACATAGCCCTCCTTTCCCTGCTGCCTTGACTTCACCCCCCGATTTTTTTGGTAAAGTGTTACATCTGACAACTGTAAAACAATAAGAATATCTGAAAATTTTTTGACTATAAACTTGAAAATGTACTTTGTATTATCACGGGCCATGTCTATTTTGATAATTGTGTGATATTTCAGAAGTAGCTTCAGTCAGGTAATGGAAAGAGTGCTCTTCAGTATTTGGAAGACTATAATCCATCAGTGAAAATCCCCCATGTCTTAATAGATAGTTTTTATGAGTTATTTTAGCCAAAAAAGTTCCCTACCTAGTAGGCAACCTTCTAATGATGAGCTTAGTTAAGCTGGTTTTGCAATCACTGATGCACACAGCCTGCTTGTCCTTAGCTACTTTGTAGTTTCTATAGGCTGTTCAGAACTCATCACCTTCATGCCACATTGAGGTATCAAAAGGTCAGTTTTCATCATTTGTGTTTCACAACAATATTTGTTAACATACTTGCCAGCATAGCCTTGCCTGGTGTATGTAGGGTGCTCTGGAAGCAGGTGTATTTACCATAGATTTGGAAGATAGGTAGAAAATGCATTCAGGCCTTGAAGCTCTAGTTGGAATGTGTCAGGCACATGAAATATCATTTATCCTAATTCCAGGTTGGCTCCTTTATGCTATCCCTAAGCTGGGGTATTCTTTGTTAGTCTTTGCACTAGGAAATGCATCATGTATGATTATAGAGCCATGAAAACCGAGGGACATTGGCTCTCTCATCTCCCCACCTACTGCTCTATTTCTTAAGTTCATTTGTTTAGTAATTTGAAATTGGTCCTTCTCCAAAGCCAGGAGCTTGACTCAAACCCTTAATGTTTACTCACTCCAGAAATATATCCTATGTCTCTGAAGCATTGTTGAAACTGAGAGTGTTTGAGGGGTGAAAGCATCTTTTGAAGTTCTACTCCAGTTTCTTGCAGTGAAACTTATAAATCAAATACCTGTTCCCTACGCATAATTTAAAATGTTAACAGTCTTAAAAAATCATGACTAAGAAGGCAAATGAATGTAGACTGTATGTTGTATTGAATTATATTTCTTGGGGTCAGATTTCTATATTTTTGTGAACTTTTCTTCCTAAGAGAAATTACCCTCATTGATCTTCCTTTTCAATAAGTATAGCTATCAAGACAGTTACAAGATGAAATAAATAACTAAATGAAGATAGTTTATCTGCACAACGTAGTAGAAAGCTCATTGCTTTGGAATTGGAATGCCTGGGTTTACACCCCAGTTTTATTTACTTCCTTTGTGATTAAACAGACATTTGAGCCTCAGTTTACTAAAATGAAGGAGTTGAGTTGGATGACAGACACTTTTCTTAGCTGAAAATCTGAAGATTCAGAAAATTTGAAGCAAAATTTTGGTAGCCTAGATATGCCAATTGCAAATGACTTCATTTTATCTATAAGACAGAAACTAAGACCAATGGTTCACAAAGATTTTCCTCCCCTCCTAGCATGTTGAAGTATTAAGTTGGCAACAATATGGGGGTGTTGGAAGGCTCCTAAATATTATTTCCCTCCCAAAAAAGCAGGTTTTATTTTTTGGCTCTTTGTTAATTTAAGGTATGATAGGTTTTGAGGTTTGTGGGTGAGTCATAGGCTAATTTTGTTTATTTTGTGAATACTATACATACCATACTAAGTATACTTGCCATACTGTGCTAGGAAGTAAATTTTTTATTAGGCAAAATTATGTAAATATTCTATTTTAGCTGCAATAACTTGACATCCAAAATTTCATGATATCTGTGAGTGAAACTTGCAGCATTCTTGTATTCTACAGTATACCTCTGAGAAACTGCTTAACTAGACATTTTGGGAAGAAATTAACTTGTACTGATGAGTATGCTTAGTTTAATTAGATCTTCCCTACTAAGCTTTTTCATAATTTTTACTCATTGAGTCATCATTCATTCATTTACTCTACAAGTATTTCAGTGCTTCTTCTTTTCATAGTACTGTGTTGGGCATGTTTCAAACAGACATGCTGCTATTCAAAAAGGAAGGTTTCTAGGCAGAACTTTTCATGTAACAATTTTGTATAGTTGTCAACATGTAAACTATGCATAAAGAGTCAGTTGACAAAGATTTGGAATAAAGCAATTCTCCATTTGTCCATGCTGAGATGCTAAAACTGGAAATTTTAAGGCAGGGAAGGAAACTAAAAAATCAGTCAAGATTAGTTCCACCCTCCAATTCCTTTCCTCCTCCCTGAAATTAACCCTCCATAGGTCAGATTCACATATGACCTTATATCTAATAACTCAATATAATTCTTGATAGATGACAGAAACAAACAGTACAAATTCTTGCTTCTGTATATTTTGTAGATAAGGTTGGTGAATTTTATTTTTAAGTTTTTCATAGAATTATAAAGTTGTAACGAGCCACTTTGTGTTTCCTAAAATAACTTTTGGGGGCAGATTCAATATAGAGTGCTTAATGGGATAGGTTGCATTGGATGAGACAGTGTGGAAGGGTGGCAATCATTGGTGATAGAGGAAGTCCTGATACCAAAGAAAACCATAGATTTTTCAAAGTACTGAAGTGAAAATTGCTTAAAGAGGATCACAATTCATCTGAAAAAGATTAGAGGATTTCAGTGGAATTTAGTCAATAGTATGATATAGTACTGCCCCCCCCCCAAAAAAAAAGTTCATGTCAGATAAAGTTGCATTGAGAGGCATAATGTTTAATCTAGTGTCTAATCTAATATAATGTCTAATCTAAGATGAGGGAGGTATAGCTTACTTTGTACTTGACTGTAATAAGACAAGTTTTGGAATATTGTGTTGAGTTCTGGGTGCCACATTTCAGGCGTGATATTTATAACCTGGAGAGCATTCAGAGTGGGGTAACCAAGATAGTGGAATGCCTCTAAATCATGCAGTATTGCTCAATCCACACGGATTAATTATGTATCTGCTATTTCTCAGGTACTGTGCATACAAAGACAAAAATAAAGTAGGCCCTTCCACAAGGAGCTTCCATTCTGTTGGGAGAGACAATATGTGTACATATAGAAGCATATACAAAATAAATATTTTTTTTTGAGCAAGCACAAGAACTTGGAGGGAATCAATGAGGATTTCATATAAAATGTGGTACTTTTGCTGAGCTTTGAAGGAAACTAGGGATTCTGATGGAATGCAAACTCCTTGGGAATAGCAGTTAGCTCATTTATTGTTGTTGTTTTGGGATCCTCAATCTCTAGCTCAGTGCCCAGCATATAGTAAGTGCTTGCTAAATTTTTGCTTCCTCGTTTAATTCTAAGAGTCAAAGATGAATGAGTGTACTCTAAGATTAGAGGGTCCTATGCAGTGGAGATAAGAGAAGAAATGTTTGTTGTGTGGGAGAAATAGCAAGAAGGTTAGATTGTAGAGTGTGAGAAACGTAGTGTATAACAAGGCCAGAAAGGAAGGTTGGCGTTGAGAAGGGTGTTAAGTGCCAAACAGGAATTTGTTTGGAGATTGGTTGAAGGAATTCATGACCTTTCATTCCAGAGGAAAGGAACTAGGAACAGTCCTTGAAAAATACAAAGAAGCAAATTTGAGTTTGAAGCAAAGAAAGATTTGTCAAGATTATGGTCATCCCACAGTGAATTAGCATCCCTCAGGAGGTAGCAGGCTCCCTTCTCTGGGAATTCTCAAGCCAAAGTTTGGAAGACCAACTCCCAGGTACATTGTTAAGAAAAACTTTAATAGGTTAGACTAAATGTCTCTTTTGACTTCTTAGTCAATATAGATTCTGTCATTTTTAGCCAGGGCAGTGCTTAAGTCACTACATCATGTTGTTTGTTTAAGGGACACAGACAGGTGCTATGTTTGGGGAAGAACATCCCTTCTTGCCTACTTTCCTTCTGTCAGTATCCCTTGGGAATACTTTCCTGACATCCTTTAGTCCAACAAGAAAAGAGGCTGTAGCAATTGACAAGAGAACTGGCTTGGTTCAGAAGCATTTGAGAAAGCTGCCTTCCCACATGCCACTTGTTCTCAACCTTTCCTGCATTCCCTCTCCTCTCTGGATTGCAATTGTATGCTCTGTAAAAGTTTTCGGAATCTACTCATGTCTAATTGTGAATATTGTGACGTGCCTTATAGTTGGCCCTGTGATTTCATTTCAAATCTTGAAGAGGATCAGGCAAATTATTTTGGCTTTTATAAAATTCGAACATAGGTAACAGCACAAACCATTCCTTATGTCCCTCACTTCTTATTACCAATGTATTATAGGAGATCTGTTAAAAACAAGAGAAAGTGTTACTAGTCTATTAATTGCTGTTAATTCATACACATGTATTGGGCTTGTTTTGTTACTCTTAACCACTTTTCCTCCAAGTATTTGTTTACCTCTCTGAGTAATTTTTGATGCTTTGATATCCAGTGAGTTTAGGGACTTGGGAAATGTTCTTAAATATTCTTCATACTACCAGTAGGGGGTAAAGAAGTCCAAATATATATATGTATATGCATATATATGTATATGTATATATGTATATATATATATAAACTTGAGGTTCATTTGTGATGAATATTTCAGAAATATAAAAACACTAAACAGCCTTCCCCACCCTCCACAAGTCTGCATTATCACATTCTCACTCCTCATGTGGCTTACACCAAACCTATGGCTTGTTAGCAATTGCTAATGAGCTTGCCTGCTTTGTTAGAGATTCCAAAGTTCGGAGTGTTTGACATTTTACTCTATTGTTGGAGTTCTGTTTGGAGTCTTCCTTTCATTCCTGTGTTTGGTATTAAAATTAATTACATTAGTAGCCTCTTGGTTATCTTTTTTTTTTCTCAAGTGCCAAATGAAAAAATGTATTTGGAGTAAAGTCTAGGTTTCCTGCAAAATGTCCATCCCTCACTTTGTAAACCTCAACCAAAATATTATAATATTATATAAAGTGTTCCAACAAAATGCTAAATTTTGTCATTGAAATACCACACATATAACTATTTAAATGCTTGGAGTTTCTAGCTCAGTCTCATTAAGGTAAATATATGAATGGAATAACAATCAGTTTTATACTATACCAGTTACTGGAAACTAGACAGCTAATATTAAGCTAACTTTTTTTTTCTGGATACTTTAGTTAGTTGAACAACGTTGATATTTTGATAATCAATTTCTTCTTGATTTTTAGCCAAAGCCTGAGCATTATGGACTAGCCAGAGATAGAATCATAGAATTTTAGAGTCAAAAGGGTCCTTAGAGATCATCAATAGTGCTTTCTTCTTGGACTTTGTAGCTTTTGATTTTGCAACTGTTATATACTTATGTAATATTTTGTATCATAGTTATTTGTGTTTGTTTCTTATCATCCTACCAGATTATAAATTCCATGAAGGAAGAGACCTTGACTTATTTAAACTTTGTATTATATGATGTCCTCCACACAGTAGGCATTTGTTAAATAGTTGCTGATGGCAGAATTTATTTAGCATGGGGGTAGATTTAGTTGACCTATTAACCTCTTTCCTGGTCTTTTCCACATTCGAGGTAATATTCTTAGTAACCATAATTTGGAACCTCAAGTAAGCGATAAAGTCAAAGATCTCTTTCCACAAGGCATGGCTGATTTATCTAAAATGTAGGAAAATGCTTATGATTCTGCAGAAATAAATTTTGTTTTGTCTGATAAAGTATATTCATTTTGTGAAGCCCCTTTAAATTTAGGATATATAGTCACCTTAATTATATTGTATTTCTGTAAATTCTTCATGAGATTTGCATTGGAAAAATTTTCTTATACTTTAATTTTATTATTGTTCTTGCTTTATTAAACACGGAAACATTGCACTAAATGGGAGATAAGCTTTGAAACAATTCTTGTGTATTTAATTTTTTGGAGAGGATTAATTAATTGATTTTAAACATTCTTAACCTTAGAGAATATGTAACATTATAGATTTAACTGGACACATATCTATATCATCTTTTAATGTTTTTTTTTTAAATAGCTTACAACTGTTGATCTATTTAAAAAAAAAGACTGTTTCTTATGACTTAACAGATGTTGGTTTTAAATGATGTATCCTGTATATATACAAACTAAAGTCCAGAAATATTATGCAAGTTTAGAGGAATATCCTGCATGTCAACAACCAGTAAATAAATGATATCTGTCCACAAGTTAGTCAATGAAAACAAAAAGCCATAGACAGTATGACCAGGGAGAAGTAGTACAATCTCTTGTATTTTTGTGTTTTGAAACTCTTAATTTCTTGCTTCCCTTGCATGTCTTCCTTTCCATTCAGCTTATTTTCTTCTACATTTGTCCTTTACTTTCTAACCCTTTTATTTTCTTCTATTTATTTCCCTCCTTTCCATCTTCTTTACTAATTTTTAGTGACACAAGTTTAGAAATGTTTATTTTAAAACATTCTTTGTTTAGAAGTAGTTGGATTATACTTTTGGCTCTTTAGGGAACAAATGTTACAAAATCTAATAAATAATAACAAATATAGTTATGGAATGTGTGATAGTCATTATAGGTTGATAATAATAGCAATTCTCTTAAGCTTGAATACTTGCTTTTTAATTCCCAGTGATTTCTCCCTCCCTCCACTCCCTCCCCCCCAATTACTTTTTGCTTCTTTTGTAGATAAGCATAGCTTTTATTGTGGCTTTCCTGTTACTCAGTTCTCAACTAAAATTAATAAAAACCTATGCTTGATGTTTTGATTATGTTTCTTGACTTAGACTTTTAACTTTTACATTACATTCTCACACCATCTTTTAGTTAGCATTGGAACTGAAATTTGTTTCTGCAGAATTATAGGCATTTTTATACATTTTGGATAATTTAGAGGTGCTCTGTGAAAAGACATTATGACTCTTATCACTTACTAGTCCTTTGATCTTGGCCAAATTACATAGTATGAAATGCAAACTGTGTGCTGTTGTACTGTGTTAGATGTGAGGGGCCATATAGAGATCAGTTAGGACTTGGTTGCTGCCCTCATGTTGTTTACGGTTTTAAAGGAAGCTTTGACTCAAGGAAAATAATTTGCCCCTTCTTTTTGCCTTATTTTCCTTGTTTCTAAAATGGGAACAATAATGCCTGCCTTTCTTTCATTAGAAATATTATTGTGAGAGTCAAATGGAAAATGGAAAAAAATGCTTTGCAAACTATGAAACACTTTATAGAAGTAAGGCATCATGATAAAATACTTTGTCACAGATACTTTGGGAAGTTGTAAAATGTTTGTTGTATAATAAAATAAATGTTATTAGTCTTGGATTTGGGGGGAAATGTGCTTTTTCTATTTCATTTATTTATTTATCTCATTTATTTTTCTTCTTCCTTTTATTCACCTACATAATTCACCTAGATCTACTTCTTGCCTCTGCTCTCAGTTTTGTTAGAGGCTCCTAGCTTTTTATTGATCTGTTTGATTAGAGGTATCTTTCCTCTTGAGCTTTCATTTTCACTTAGAAATTCCTGCTGCCATTTATGTGATTTTCCCCTCAATTTGTACTCTCATCAGATTCATCTTGGTATATTCTTTCTGGATCAACCTCTTGGTCTGACTTGTTAATAAGGAAAGACTTTTAAATGAAATGCTAACATATGTTTTTATGTATTATATGTTAAGTCCTGAATTTGAGTAGGCATAATAGAAAAAAATATTACTGATATTTATAAAAGGATTTATAATTTCTTAACTTCTTCCCATTGTACCCTATGTACTAACGGCATCATAGCTTGGCTTTAACTTTTGTTTTCCATTTTCAGATCATTCATTCAAGAAAAAAATTACTGATATATAATAGTTGTTAAATACAATGGCCTTTTCTCAATCCTCTCCTTTATACTCTCTTCTCTCTCATTTTTTTTTTTTGAGAACACATCTCTCCTGGTTCTCCTCCTACCTATCTGACTGTTTCTTTTCTCTCTCTCTCTCTCTCTCTCTCTCTCTCTCTCTCTCTCTCTCTCTCTCTCTCTCTCTCTCTCTCTCTCTCTCTCTCCCCCTTTACCTTCTGCCTTAGAACCAATATTGGTTCTAAAGCAGAAGAGTGGTAAAGGCTAGGCAATGGGGGTTAAGTGACTTGCCCAGGGTCACACAACTAGGAAGTATCTGAGGCCATATTTGAACCTAGGACCTCCCATCTCTAGGCCTGGCTCTCAATCCACTGTGCCACCCAGCTGCCCCCTTCTCTCTTTCTTTTGATGAATCTTCTTCCAGATACATAACTAATTGGAGATGTCTCTCAGACTTCTGTCTTGGGCATTTTCTCTCCTTCTTTAATACTATTTCACTTAGTGATCTCATCAGCTTCCATGCACTTAATGACCTTTTTTTATGCTGATGATTCTCCAGTCTACTGACCACTCTACTACCTTTCAGACATCTCAAACTGTATGTTCAGTAGACCTGTTGATTATACTTTTGCTACATCTCTCAGATTTGCTCACATCTCTTCTGACACTGCCTACCATCCTAATACATTATTTTGTACCTTTTGCCCATTGCAAAATTGGAACCTTTTTTAAAATCATACTCCCAAAGTTGTATTTTGGTTTGTGCTTATTTTGTTTAATAATAGTATCAGTGATGATTATAATAGGTAGCAGTTGTATAATTCATATAAGCTTTAAGTTTTTCAAAGTAATTTATAGACATTAGTTCATTTTATCCTCACAACAACCCTAAGAGGTAAGTGTTGTTATTGTTATCTTTATCATTATTATTATTATTATTTTACTAAAGCAGGAATGCTTAAGTGAAGCATATAGTTTAGATAAAATATATTAAATGATTTTTTCCCTTTTCCTTGCATGACAGCTTGTTTTAGTGGAAAGAATACTACTGACTTAAGAGTATGAAGACCTGAATTAAAATGATGACTCTGACATTTGCTAGCTTTGTGTGTATATATTTGTGTGTATATGTGTGTATGTGTATTTGTATAGTTGTGTGATTAAGAATAGTTCATTTAACCTGTCTCAGTTTCAGAGTTCATCTCTATAAATTGGTCTCAGTGATGGAACATGCTCAACTTCTTATGGTATTTAACAAATAAAAGTACCTTAAAAGTCTTAAAATACTATATAAATGTCAGTTATTATTATTATAATCTCCTTAACTATCATAATCTCTTCTTCTAATAGGAACCTATCTGATTCTAATCTTGAATCTTTGTTACAATATCTTTCCATCCTTACACCTTGGAATCAAGTCTGGATTAGGAGTCAGGATACCCTTGAGTTTGGACCCTACGTCTTCCACTAGTGTTACATGACCTTAGTTATTAAGTCACTGTGCCTTAGTTTTTGCATCTATCAGGTATTCTTAGGCTTGTATCATTGTCACAAGCATGTCAGTTTCACAAGTACAGGATTTTTTCTAGGTGGGACTAGATACAAATTGGGATTTTTGTGGATTGCAATCTCAGTATTAATCCACAATTCCTCATTGTTGTATGTACTACATTCAATCCATCCTTGCCTTCTCATTCTGTACAGCTTTTTTTTCTATGCCCTTCTATAAATACTCTATGGAGATTGCTTTAATCATACCAAGGATTTTTGTCTAGGTCTATGAATACTACATGACTTAGAGGGGAGCCCTAGATCCATCCATGGATTGTTGCCACATGACCAATCCACTTCCTTTTCTGTTCATAAAATTCTCTGATGATGTCCTTCCCACCATTTTTCCAGCTTGATTCTTTTCTGGGAGTATGTTGCAGCCTGTATGTATTTACCCTGTGTGCCTGTCCATTGTCTTTGGATATCTCTCTTCATTAAGTCATCAAAAACATGACCCTCTGTGACTCATGGCCGTACAACACTACTGGAAATGCTTGGGGGGCATTGTAAGTACTGTGCAGTTTCCCAAATATAACCAAATACTCGTTGTTCTCTTTTCATTTAATCCCAAACCCAATTCATTTTTTGTTGGCATTGTTCAAGATATATATCCTAGTTGTCCAAATTTGTGGGTTCATTCAATTGTAGATTCTAATATGAACAACAGGCATTTTTTATCTACTTATATTTTCCTGTGTGAACATTTTTTTGGAGTGATTATAGATCCCATCTAGGAGGCCTTACAATTCTAAGGATTATTGAATTAATACAATATTATGAAAAAAGGAGAGTCTGAATGACTACCACCTACAAAGAATTCCTCATTAATATAGATATTGCTTTGAAAATCTTTCATGTCACTTGAAAACACCATTAGTGAGCATATATTTTTGCCTTAATTGATATTAATCATTAAAGAGTGGTGAAAATGATCAATGTTCTTATATCTTTCAGGAACTCTTGCATGATTCTAAAATGTGAATTGGAAACATGTTTTTGGAAAGCTTTTAAGATAATATTTTGCTCCACTGAATCTAATGGTTCAAAAAAAATGAGACAATAACATCTTATATACTTTATCCCTTTTATTTAATTATATGTGACTGTAAAGATGTGATCTGTTCTAAAATTTGCAAAAGTCTGCTTTTTCCCTTTTCAAATTTTCATCAAAGATGCCCTTGATACATGTTTAGTATATTCTCCTAAATTTTTTATAGAGATGGGAAAGCAATTCTTGATTTTTCTCAGTTGCTCTTTTTCAGGAGTAATAAGGTTCATGGTTTTTCTTCTAGAGGTCTTTATCCTAACCTCTTGCAGTTATCTTGAGAATACCTTAGAGCTGTTAAAGTTATGTCATCCTTTAGGACCTTTTCTGTATATGCTAGATATAATCTGGATACTTCCCCCATCTTTTTTCAAGTGCTATTTCTCTTTCCTTATATAGCACACCATAGACAGTGATGTTATAATACAACTAATGGCTACCCCAGTGGCTTGGATGGATAAAGAAATGTATTACTGAAAAAAAATTTAAAGCTCTTTTTCCTTTTCTTGAGTGTTGTATTCTAGAGTTTTTTGACTACTTGTTTTTTTTCCACAATGTTTGTTCTTATGATGTGATACTATTCATAATCTTCTATTATCTTACTCTGTTAAGATTTTTCAAATGAATTTTTTTATTTTTTTTTATTTTTTATTTTTTTGAATTTTTGTTTTAAATGGATGTTGCCATTGACTCTGACCTCTCTGCTGGCCAAAGGGATCGGATGATTTCTGACTGAGGTAGTTTCTAGGATCTGTTGATCTACTAACTGTAGTAATTGATTTATGTCAGTTAATATTCTTTAGCAAATGGCAGTAGTCTGTGTCTATGTCGGTTTGTCTGTCCATTTTCCATCTTATTAGGAAATAATATCCACATTAGTAACCATTAATGTTTATCTGCTAAAATATGTTGTTTATTCCCCATCTCCCTTTTTTGTATTTTCCCTTGTCCTTTTCTTGGCTTTTCTGTAAGAAGTAGTCTTGATATATAGATGTGAGGCTTCTGTTTAATCTACAAGCCTTTGATCTTTCTGGCTTCTGATTCTTTTTCTATGTTTTCCAGTGTTTTCTACTATCTTTCTATACTCACCTTTATACTGATGATACTGAACATTAAATATATATTTTGATTTATCTTAGAGGATTCCAAATTATTCATAGAATTTTTCTATTTTCTCATTCCCTCTGACAGACATTGGTGCATGAGTGGAAATTATTTCTATGGTGATCTTTTACAAATGCATATTCATGAGCACTGCCATAGGACATGACCAGTTACCCCTTGAAATGATGCTTCTTGTCACTTTTGGAGGCACAAAACCAACTCTAGCAACTTCTTCATGCTTTTTGATTCATTGATAGATTGAAGAGTACCTTTTGAATCATCCTTTTATTCAAAATCAACTTTTCATAGTAGCATCTGGGATCATATTTTTAGAACTAGAAGAACTCTTAAAGGGCATGGAGTTCACCTTCTCCATTTTATAGATGAGAAAACAGCCTGAGATGATAGCAGTTAAGTGACTTGCCTAGGATTTTACAGTAGTAAGCAAGGCAGAAGTTGAACCCAGGTCTTACTGACCTCAACTTCCTTATTCTACTCACTATGCCATGCTTCCTCTCATCATAAGTGCTAAATAAGTCTAGTTAATTGAACTTTCTTTTGTATTCTGGTTTTATTTATGTAGAGAGAACATAGCTAGTATTTTGTCCATTGAATGTGAATCTAGAATGTGAACTATTAAGTTAATGTTTGCAGAGAATTTTAAAACCAGGTAATGCTTAGTGTTCTCTGCCCTTTTTGCAGTCTTTGTGTCCTTGTGACTCTAAGAAGTGGAAGGCAGTAACAAAAGGAGTAAAAGTTATTTTGCATTTAGCTTTGTTTTATGGGTTGCTGTCACTAAAGGCTCTTTACCATATTGCCAGACAGTTAGGTATTGAATGTCTCTTTATGTAGACAGCCTGTTCTGGAAGCAGATAGTCATTGCCAGGAGTATATTTGAAGCCTCCCCCATTATTGTAGAACCTTCCAGAGCTTGTATTCCACTGATGCATCCTCTGAAAATTCAGGATGATACTCATGTCACGATGAAGCATCAAGGAGGCCTTTGGGACATGGTAGCCAACAATGCTAATGTCTGAGGCTACATGAAGAAAAACCTAGAGTCCCAGCCTCGGAAGGTATATTTCTCCTTGATCAGACCACACCTGAAGTGCTGCATTGCAGCATGGATATTGACAAGTATGCAGAGCATCCAGAGAAGGGTAACAATGATGGGTGAATGGCCTAAAAAAAATAAATCGTGCTGTGTCAGGATTCATGGGATTCTTCCCTCCTGGTGTTTTAAGCACATAATGCATGGCCCTTTATCAGGTTTGTTAGAGAGACAATTTTTGCTCAGGTATAAGCTGGGCTAAATGTTCTATGAAGCAGTTAAAAAAAACCCTTACCACCTGTCTTAGAATCAATATTAGGTACTGATTCTAAGGCAAAAGAGTAGTAAGGGCTAGGCAGTTGGGGTAAGTGACTTACTTGGGTTCACACAGGAAATGTCTGAGGCCAGATTTGAACCTGGACCTCCTTTTTCTGGGCCTAGCTTTCCATCCATTGATAAAGTCATTTCTAACTTAAAGTTTCTATGACCTGCAAATGAGAAGATCAGAGTACTTTTAAAGGTATTTTCTACTTATAAATGTTTATGATTCTCTCCAACATGTCTTTATAAAATGTGGCATTCCGTAGGGGTTTTAGAGTATATACCATACGTAATGTAAGAGCATAAATACCCAAGTTCATAGTTCTTTCTGTATATTAATTTTAACTCTAACACTGCACCAAAGGGCAGTTGGTGACTTTAGTCAAGCAATTCAAATTTGTTAAATCTATTATGTGATACACTTAGCTGATGGTGGCATAGATATGAATGAAAAAGTCCTGGTCTCAAGGAGTTTCCATGTTATAGGGGGATTTCATTTTTCATAGGTGTGTGTGTGTGTGTGTGTGTGTGTGTGTGTGTGTGTGTGTGTGTGTTTGGGGGCAGGGGTGAGGGGAGGAATTAGAAACTGAGAAGATCAAGAAAAGCCCAAAGTAAAAAGGGGAAGGGAACTGAACATGTATTAAACATCTACTGTGTGCCAGGTACTGTGCTAAGTTTATTTAAAAAATCTTATCTAATTTGATTTTCATAACAATACTGTGAGGAACAAGCTGTTATTGTTCCCATTTTAGAGATGAGGAAACTGAGGCAGGCAGAAGTTTGGAGAAATGCTTTCTCAGGACCACACACCTAGTAAGTGTTTGAATTCAGGTCTTCCTGGCTCTAGGTACAGCACTTTATTTACTATGCCACTAGCATTTGAACTGAGATTTGATGGAAAACTAAGTGAGGTGATGGTAGAGAGGCATGAGGGGACAGCCTGTGCAAAGTCATGGAGAAAAGAAAGTAATGTGGGAGGGAAAGACAGTTTAACTAGACCAAAGAGTACATAGAAGAGTGAAATGTATATGAAAATTGGAAAGATAGGTTGTAGCTAGGTTGTAAAGGACTTGAAATGCCAAAACAAGAATTTGTATCTGATTCTTGAGGTAGTAAAGAGCCACTAGATTTTTTTTGGAGCTGCTAGGCGGGGCAGTACAGTCAGGAAGATCTGAGTTCAAATTCAGCCTAAGATACTTATTAGCTGTGTGATCCTGGGCAAGTCACTAACTCTGTTTGCCTTAGTTTTCTCATCTATAAAGTGAGCCAGAGAAGAAAGTGGCAGACCACCAGTATCTTTGCCAAAAAAACTCCAAAATGGAGTAATGAGGAGTTGGATATGACTCAAACTGAACAATAACAAAAAGATTTTTTTTTTGAGCAGAGATGTGACCAGACCTATACTTCAGAAATGTTTTTGGCAGCTATATGGAGGGTAGATTAGAGAGGCAAGAGAATTTGTTGATATTCCCCAAAGTATCCCTAATATAATTTATAAAAAATCATTATACCATTCATGAATTTATCTAAACAGTTTTGAAAACATGTACATTTTCAGTTTGTCCTCCTTTTTGGGTGGTAACTTTCTTGAAGATTTTCCCTCTCATGTTTAATGATAGCTGTATAATTTTGTACAATGAAAAGTGAAGTGTTGGCTTTCATTTAATATAAATGAATGTGGCAGTAGGGTAAAAGAATCTGTGGTATCTGGCACTTTGGTTTAGTTTTCATAGTATTCCTTTTAAAAAAAATAAATGGAGTTAGCAGGTTTTTGGATGAAACTACCACTCTGTAGCCATTAAGTGGACAGGTTGAGTTCTAATTGATCTATTCAAGGAATGTTCCTTATGTTTTTTTTTTTGTGGTATATCATAAGCTAAGTAGTTACTGAAAAATGATCAGAAAAAAAAGCAAAACATCAAAAAACTTTTCTGATTGGACAATTACGAGTGAAGTGCTCTCCTTACAGAGGTGCAATATTCTTTGAGTGGAAACAAAGTGGAAAGAGTTGTAATATTTACAAAATTGAGATGAAGAATGGATGTTCTGCTGTGTATCTAAATTACTTAGGCTAATGTTTCAGATGAGGATGTAGTTGTCCATGAATATTAGATTTTTTGCTTTCTGATTTTGATTTTTAAGGAGGCTCAAAAGCTTTGCTTAATTTGATCTAAGTGAAAAAATATTCTGATATTTCCCAAGTTATGTGTCATCATATAGTCCATGATTGTGAAGAAAAAAGAAATACTCCACCTGCATGACTTTTTGGCTTCAGCCAAAGTCACTTTGCTGCTAAAAATAAATTCTGTTTTCTAAGCTGTACAACAGTTGTTACAATCTGGTACATCTGTCTTTTAGTACCAGTTTTTTCTTTAATGTTTTCTGACATTTGTTTCCTCTCTGTTTCTTATTTTTTTACTTCCTCCCTCCCGCCCCCCGTTTTCTCTTCCCCTCCTCTTTCTTACTCTCAGGCTATATCACCTTCCACTACAATGGATAGAGTGACCTGTACTGTAAGCATCTGGGAGAAAGCTGAATATCCATTGCTCTAGTCCTTAGAAAAGTTAAAAAAAAATCAACCCATTATGTATTTGGCAGGGTTGGGTTCATTTTGTTCTGATTTCTTCTTCTTACTTAATATGTATAAAGGGAAAAATTTTGAAGATAATTAAAAAATATGGAAAATCCTTCCCTTGAGCATATTGATACAGTTTATCCTTTAAATATAATGTAGTTTACTGAAACTGACTCTGGCCCTAAGAAAATTGTGATTCTTTGAAACTTATTTTTGAAACACTTATTTAAAGTAAGCTCTAGTGAGACAATTTTAAACTAAGTTTTTCAAAGCTGTCCTACCACTCTTTAAAAACATCGACATTTCCTCTCACTTTCCCCTCCTTGTTTTCTATTGATTCTTGTTTTTTTTTTGAGGGGGGGCATGGGGGGATATTATTTAGTTGATGCATCTGGTTTTAGGTGAAAAGTATTGGCATAAAATTTGAGTCTTAGTTTTCTTCAGTTTTTCTTCTTTCTTTTTCGCCTTGTCTGGAATTTTTATGAAATGTTTGGATAAGAATGTTTTCATTTCTAGGACTGTAAGTGCCAGAAGTATCATGAGAGACTTCCAGTTCATAGACCTCTTCAGCTCTTGGGTGTTCCCTTAAGTATTAAGGTTATACTCACTTGATGCCAAAATATATAGTCAAAAATTCAGTCAATTCCCAGCACTCTCCAACATTGAGCTGCCATTCTGGTACCTCATGTCCTATGCACACCCCAGGCTCTTGTCCCTTGAGGGACCTTATTCATGTTGTATCACTGCTTATCCAACTCCTACAATTATGAACTCAAAGTCCAGCTCCATCTTGAGCCCTTCTCTGCCTAGCAGCCCTTTCTATTTAAGCCTGTACCACACAATTTTGCACTTCTTATCCTAATTACACCATACTTTTTTGGTATGATACAGTTTTGAATGTATGCAAAAATGCTTTCACCCATAATATCTTATGTGATCCTAATAGCAATACTACGAGGTTTAGGGATCATTATCTAGTATACAAATGAGAAACTGAGGTTAAATAACTATGGTCACACAGGAGGAGAGAAGCAAAACTTCTTTTTGTCAATTGTGGTGTAAGCAATTTTTCTTTGACCTATTGGTGAGCTTCTTGAAAATAGTGACCACAGCAAACATACTAAACAAACAAACAAACAAGCAAAAGGCAGGTAGGTGGCTCAATGGATTGAGAGCCAGGCCTAGAGATAGAAGGTCCTGAGTTTGAGTCTGGCCTCAGATACTTTCTTGCTGTGTGATCCTGAGCAAGTCACTTATCCCCATTGCCTAACCCTTACCACTCTTCTTCTGCCTTGGAACCAATATACAGACTTGATTCTAAGTCAGAAGGTAAGGGTTAAGAAAAAAATAAAAAGAAACTATGGACCACATCCTGTATTAAAAAAAAAAACTTTTATAATGACTAGCATAGTTCTAAATGTATTATAGCCTCTCGACAAATGCTTCATGTTTTGACTCATGAGTCCATATAGATTTAGATGTAGAGCTAGAAGAGATCTTAGAGATCACGGAGTCTCCTTTTTCCAGATAAGGAAACTGAGGCTCACTCAGTTACACAGCTGGTAAGTGTCTGAGGCAGGAATTAAACTCAGGTTTTTCTGATTATTTGATATGTGAACAAAATAATGATTGCTTGTATGATCCTTCTTTCACCTTGCTTTCCCTGGGGCATAATCAATGCTAGGTTAGTGGAGCAAAAGGCCAGCATTTCTACCAAGTCAGAAAAGTTTCAGGTACAGGTTGGTTCACATATATTGAATGTAGATAGCCTGCTGCCTGAAGACAAACTTAGCTGGCTAAGTTTGGAGCCCTGCTTCATTGGAAATTGGTCATTAGAGAATTGAGTGATTTTGGTCACAGGAATGCATTAAAATGTTTCCTGAAACATGGGAGAGTTTGTCAGTGGTGGAAGTCATCTACGCTGATGAAATCATGAATCCTTGGAGTACTGAAATGTGGCTGGGTGGCAAACACATATTCCTTTAGTGTGTTGTTTCCTAATAGACTTATTTGTCACCTTGCTTGCTTCTTTTTCTTCCTTCAACCCAGTACTCCCTCGTAGCCTTTCACACTAAGTCAGGGAGAACAAGTAGTCGAGGAAAAAGGAGGAAGATAATTTATCCATTTTATTTTTCATTTAACTCATTTGTCATTTATCAAATATTTATTTAGTGTCTATTGTCATTTAATCAATAATTATTAAGTGCTTCCTAGATGCTGAGGATATAAGGCTAAAAAACAAAGAACTCTCTTACCCTAAGGATCTTATAGTCTATTAGAGGAAACACTGCATATATAAAACCATATATGGATGTGTGTGTATACACATATAAGATATAAAACAATATATTTATATGTACACATACATAACAATGTATAAATGCAGCAATTATGTCTGTATAAATATGTGTATATTTATATTATATATGTATATGAAGTAATTTCTGTGAGGAGGGAGACTAGCCCTGTGGGGGATCAGGAAGGGCCTCATGTAGTGGGGTGGAACTTGAGCAGAGCTTG
The DNA here is from genome assembly GCF_016433145.1 of Gracilinanus agilis. Taxonomy (NCBI): domain Eukaryota; kingdom Metazoa; phylum Chordata; class Mammalia; order Didelphimorphia; family Didelphidae; genus Gracilinanus; species Gracilinanus agilis. The sequence goes on from NC_058130.1 coordinate 580,502,500, forward strand.
GAAAGTCATTAGGAATTGCCAGATATTGGTAAAGAGGGGTTGGTGCATTCTAGGAATGAGGGGCAGCCTGAATGGTGGATTATGTGTGAGGAATAGCAAGTAGACAAATTTGGCCTCATGTAGAATGTCTGATGGGAAATTTAATGTAAAGATAGCCTGGAGTCAATTAACGATCGGCACGAAATACCAAATAGAAGAGTTTGTATTTTTATTTCTATTTCTTGAGTGAATATGAAACCATTGGAAGTTTTGGGGCAAGGGAGTGACATGGCCAGAATTGTGCGTTAGGAATATCGTTTTGGCAGTTGTGAAAAGGATAGCTTGTGGAAGGGAGAATTAAAGATTAATTAATTGAGGAGGGGAAAGAATCGTGAAGCTATTGCTATCTTGAAAAGGTGATGAAGGCCTAAATTAGAGTGGTGGTGCTGTGATTAGATGAAGGGGGACAGATGTGAGAGGTATTCTAGAAGTAGCCCTCAATGGAAGTAAGGTAGTTAAATGGAGTGGTTTTTTTTTTGTTTTTTTTTTGGAGAGGAGGAAAGGAAGTAATGGGTTTGTTACTATATGCAAGATCTCATAGTAGCATCAAAGTATCTTTGGGTTCTTGAATTTTATGTCAGCAGAATGAAAGCTGTGGCAGGTTGTTACCAAGATGAATGTACTTAAGGCCAGTACAGGTCTGGTGAATCTGTGTACCTCAAGTCTGGAGACAAGCCTAGCTAAATTCAAAGAGATTTGTCATCCAGAGGTTGAGCACCAGGTGATGAATTCTCTTGGCCATGGAAACCCATGGGGATTATCTAGTAAAATGGAGAAGGGATGAGGGAGGACCCCATGCTGAAGAAGTCACAGAGTTTTTCAACTGTGAAATATGTATAAGGCATGGGACTTGGAAATGAAAGGGATAAATTTAGTTCACTACAATTATTAAGTACCCTTTATGCCCATTGTTCTCAGTACAGGGGAGTGATCAGAGAAACAGGACCTTTAGTTTTTTTTTTTTTTTTGAAACCCTTACCTTCTGTCTTGGAGTCAATACTGTGTATTGGCTCCTAGGCAGAATAGTGGTAAGGGTAGGCAATGGGGGTCAAGTGACTTGCCCAGGGTCACATAGCTGGGAAGTGTCTGAGGCCAGATTTGAACCTAGGACCTCTTGTCTCTAGGCCTGGCTCTCAGTCAGGACCTTTAGTTTTTAAAGAATACAATTGTGTTTTACCTGTCAAGTAATCTGAGGGCACATGATGTGACTTCCAGTGAATTTATGTAAACCCTCCCAAAATGCAGCGAGGTGGTACAGTAGAATAGAATGCTGAGCTTGAAATCAGGAAGCCTTGAGTTCAAATTTGGCCTCAGATCCCTATTAGCCATGTGACCCTGGGAAAATCACTGTACTTCTGTTTGGCTCAGTTTCCCCAGGTGTAAAATGCAGATAATCTCCTATCTCCCAGGGTTGTTGTGAGGGTCAAATGAGATAATTGTCAAGTGCTTAGCACAGTGCATGTCATATAGTAAATGCTACATAAGCTTTAGCTATTATTATTATTATGAAATTTAGAAAGTATTATAATAGTTATATCTGATACATATAGATATTTGTTTCCTGTGACTATTACATTGGAAGTGACTACAAATAGCATATGGACCCACTTTTTTTAAAAACAAATATTTCATCTTGATCATTAACATGTCCTGTCTATGCATTATAGTGAATTTTGAAAGAATTGACTGGTTTTTATTTAATTTGATTTCCTGATCTGGAGGGTGTTAGTCATCCTGTTTTTTAAACAAATAACTATTGTAGTAACATTCCAAGTTGGGGAAATACAAAAAATGTAGATGAGAAGGTTGTTGCTCTCCCAAGGCTTACAATGTATCCAGATGAATGGTAAATTTGATTTTTTTTTTTGGAGTTCCATTTGCCCCTTTGAAACAATGTGATGGGCAGTGAGTTTTCAGTAATTAAAAATACATTTTGATGCAATTTAGTATACTATTAAGGAACATCAATATAGGTTTTAGGCTTGATTTGTGGTTTAATCCTTGAAACAAAATTATAGCTTTTAAAACTTCAATTGATGTATATAGTCTGTAAGAAGTTTAGCAAAATAGAAGGTAAGGCTAGACATTAAAATTGTGTGGTAGTGTTGAGTGAAGTTTAATTCACAGAATTATGACTGATAGTGCTGAAACATATCTGATTGGTTGAAGATGTGTATAAAAATCACATATTTTATCTTTCATGAAAATGTTATCTTTCCTAGTAGATTGTAAGCTCCTTGAGGTCAGAGGCTGCCTTGCTTTGATATTTGTATAACTAGCACCTAGTACATTTTAGACATTTAATAAATTTCCCTTGGATTTTTAAAAATCATTGTGCTAATGCTATAGCATCCCTTTTTTTTTTTTTGTACTCTGGCTGAGAACATAGATATCAAGAGTGAAATTAAATTAGCTAGCTGATTCCTAGACTTTAGGAAAGCCAGTAGCAATAACTGGAAGCAAATTTTGGAAGGTTAGTGGAAAGGAGACTCCTCCTTCCTCCACATCTGGGGCTGTTTGTTCTTAGCACCTTCATTATCAATGGGAGTGGTGGTGTGAATGATAATTATAACGGTGATTATAATAATCTTCATACATTTCCAGAGTACTTCAGAAGTAGACCTTTTAAAAAGAACTCAAATTGGCCAAAAAATTCACTAATGACTCTCTTAGATTCAATGAAAATAACAATGGTCCAAGGGTAAGAACAGTGAATTTGGAGGTGCTGAACCTCAGTTTTAATTTCAGCCCTGCTACTTATAGTATAACTTTGGATAAATCAATTAACCTCTCTTGGTCTTTGTTTTTTCTTCTTTAAAGTAAATGATTACATTAGATGATTTCTAAAGACCCATCCAATTTGATTGTCACAGGGACAAATCTTTAAAAAATTGACCTAGATTTAGAAATGATTTTTATTTTAAAATGATCATTGAATTGATAATTTAGTGTGTAAAGATCATATGGGAATCTAAAGTTGTATAGGACTTTCTGCAGCCTGCTCTTCCAAGTCCATTATTTTATCGACAAGAAAACGGAATCTGAGAAAGGTTATATGACTTAAAAGACATTTGAGCCCAAATCTTCTTGACTCAAATTCTATAAGCTACCCTCTCCCTGAGGTTGCTTTTTAAATGACAAAAAGTGGTTATTCTCCCCACCTCCCTTCCATAGTATGTATTCTCTACTCTTTCCATGACTACAGGCTTATTTTTTTTTAATGAATCTTTTTTAAACCCCAATATCTTTTATGTAAATCCTTCTATATTAATTTTATTTGTTACAGAGCTAGGCAATGGGGGTTAAGTGACTTGCCCAGGGTCATACAGCTAAGAAGTGTCTGAGGCCAGAATTTACAGGCTTATTTTTTAATGACAAGTGTTTGTTTGTTTATTTGTTTGTTTGTTTTCCTTGACAAAGTATATGCTCTTAGGTGAAAAGAATGGTATTTAAAGCACTTTTTAATGAGTATTTTAATATGTTATTCCTACTTGTGCCCAGGATCATTCAGAATTTTAAAAGATTGTGTGATAGAATTGTTCATTACATATTGTGATGATTTTCTATTGTCTGACTACCTAAGTGACACTGTAGATTTTAAGCCCTAGTTTTTCATAGGAGGTTGAGCATTCCTATAGGTACATTTTATAAAACTTGATCAGACACAGTGGCCTCATTTGCAAAAAAAGCATGATAGTTTGGCAAGACTTGGTATTGTGAGCCAAAAGGACAAAGAGCCACCAGTATATTTGTCCTAAAAGGTTTATCATCTGGTCTTAAATTTGTGAAATATCTCCATTTAAAAAAATACCAAAAGAGAGAACTCTGTTAAAAGTTAATGAAGGAATTCCAATGGAGCCCAATTAGACCCCCCTCCCCAATTTAATGACTGCTTCAGACTTTTAATGGATATTTTAACTAGGCATTGTTATCAAAAGGACTATTGCACAAATTAAAACCAGGCCTATAATCTGTGAAGAGAAACTGGATTTACTTTTTTGCCTTTAGGTAAAAAGGGGGAGGGAGATTCCTACATTTATGTTTTTTGGTCTAGGAAAATGGCCAGTAAAATCTAAAGCCTTGGAAAAAAAGGGTAACAAACGGCTTTGCAAATATCATTTTGGAATGAGGAAATTTAACGGGGACTCTGAAACTTTTATTGGTAGTAGAGTGTGCATTTTTGAATTTACAGATGATATTTTAGATTTGCTTCTTTGCTCTATAGTATTTTTCATCTGGTAATATTTTCCACTTTTTTGGGGGGTGGATATAAAGCCTTGTAAAAGCCTGAGGTCAGAACTTTTTTGAGATGATTTGGGTAGGGTGGGGAAAGTAGTCGGTTTGGTACTCTCACACTCTAGATAACCACAAAAAGTGGGATTCCTTAAATGTCAGTATTTCAATTCTTAATACTAATTCTGTTTTCTTTTACTTTAGGGAATTGTTTCTTTCTCTGACTAAAAGTTTTCTACTTGCAGCTATAGATTTTCTGCAATTTGAGTCTGATAAATCCTTGACCTAGCCACTCATATGGGGTACATATGGGGAGAATGCTATTCTTATAGTTAGTGTTCAGTCAGACCTTTTCTATAAGATGGCTATAATTTTGATTCCAAAACAAATTAGTTGAGGCCATCTCATTTAGGGGTGGCGTTTTTTAGGCTGCACCATTTTCATTTTATGCCCAGAAAGCTATATTTTCTCTTACTAAGGATCCTAAAAGTGTACTGCTGTTAAATGTTAGCATTTGTCTCTCTGACTGAATAAACCTCCGAAACCGTCTCCGAGTGTGTAAGTGATGCTTCCTGTGAGAATAGTTGGCAATTAGAACTCTCTTATATGGTTGTGTTCATGTGGGGCTTATCGAAGGAGTGGTGGTTCTGTTTTGATTAACTTTGCTCTCCCCTGTAAAATCAAATAGATCACCCTTACTGGGAAGGACATTTAGTATTAAAGGGTTGGATCCACGTCTTATGGAAAAACTTGCTTCAGAACATGCAATAATATTCTGCGGTTATGTTACTGCCAGGCTTGTTACGATGTAAGTAATGCATATATAGTTCAGTGACCTGAAAAGGTTAATAAGTCCTATTACTTCTGACAAGAAGGGAGGATTCTTCTTTACCTCAAGTGAGAGAGGTGTGACATTTTGGAGCTTGAGGCTTTTGGTTCAACCCTTAATGTGTCATTCTTGGCATATAGACCTAGATTGGTTATAGTGCAAGTGTAGTATGCATGGCGTGTCAGAGGGCAGCATAGAATCAGTACTATAAAAAAGCAGTGTAAAGTGAGGCTTTAAATTGCTTGAATGTCTCTGGCACAGTTAGCCATATTCAAATTTTCCTAGTAGCAGATTTAATTTTGTGAGATGTATTATCAAAGAACACCAGGTCCTTTGTACATCTTGGTAATAGTGAAGATGCTCAAAGAGGCCACGAGCTATCATTCTGTGGGTGAAAAGAAAGGGCCATGTCTTTTTCCTCTTAGGCACTGAGCTGGTTTAATTGAAAGAACAATTTGATTTGCAGCTGCTACAGTGAAAAAAAAAAGCTTGAAATGCTAGCGAATTTTTACTTCTCTCACCCAAACCCCAGGATTTAATGCTGGCAGGTGAACTTCTGAAGGCTGCCATCAAGTATACAGAGACAATAACTGTCTTAAAGGTGGAGCTTTGTCAATATTTTTTGCCTTGGGCCAAAAAACATTCACAATAATGGAGTACTAAAGTCCTGCTTGAAAATGTTGCAGGGGGAGAGAGTGAAAGAGAAGGGAATTTATTCCAAGTTTGAGACTGCGGTATTTTGATGGGATGTGTGGTTTCTTAATCATCCTTATGTTATAGCATCACGGAAGCAGCCAAGATCAAGTTCCCCACTTGGGAAAAACATCTTGTGGGCATTTCTGCACAAAGGTAGAAAGCCAGCAAAAAGGACAGGAGAAAATTTCCTTCTCCGTGGTCATACAGAGATTTTTTTCACCCTTACTTTCTTCCTAAACTACTGCCTCCTATCTTGCTTTTGCCAAATGTGGATGTATTTTTGTAGAGATAAAAAAATAGACCTATTGCACAGTTATAGAGTCATAGAGCTTGAAGGAACATCCAGGGTCATCTAGTTTAGCTCTGTCATTTTGCAGATAAACACAGGAGGCTAGGAGAGGTTGCCTCAACTGTCCAAGTTCACACACCTACAAGTGGCAGAGCTGACATTCAAACCCAGTTCTCTTGACTCATGCTTTTGTTCTCTTTGAAGGAAGGAAAGAAGGAAGGAAGGGGAAAAGGAAAGGAGGAATGATGGAATGAAGGGAGGGAGGAAGGAAAGGAAGAAGAGATGAAGGGAGGAAAAGAGGAAGGAAGAAAGTGAGAGGAGGAAGAAAGGAGGGAGGAAAGAAAGAAGGAAGAAATGAAGGGAGAAAAGAAGGAAGGAAGGAAGTGTGAGGAGGAAGGAAGGGAGGAAATCGAGGGAGGGAGGGAGGGAGAGGAGACAGGAAGGGAGGAAGGAATAAGGAAAGGAGAGAGTAAGCAAGCATTGTTAAAGTGTTTACTATGTGCCAGGCAATGTGCTAAGTGGGGATACAAATGCAAGCAAAAAGAATGACAGTTTCTGTCCTCAAGGAGCTTACATCCTCATGGGAAAAGACAACACACAAATGGGTGCTGAAAAGTGGCAAAACGAATGAAGGTATCCAATATAGCAGCATGATTATTCTGAAGTCCATAAAGCTAGAAACAGTGTGGAGAGAGGGGAATAGAGGTAGGCTCGAATGGGCCCTTTCCCAAAATGTGAGTTCTGAGAGGAATTCACCAATGGGAGAAAGGGTGGCAGACCTTGTGGAAAGATATTCCAAGGTGAGCAGGCCAGAGATGGTAGGCTGGTGAGAGTAAAGAAGATCTGGTCACGGTCACTGAAGGAAATTTCAGAATGAGCCAGCAGTAGAAGCAGGATGAATTTGAAGTCCAGAAAGTCATGAATAAGGCTTGTAGACATATTCAGTGTCTCATTTTGGGCACGAAAGTGATGTTGTGGACTGTATTGCCCAAAGATCTACTGAATCACTAAATGGCTTTTGCTAGTGGAATTTTCCTTCTTTCTTCATGAGAGAGGAAAGTGACTTTGTTTTCAGTTTCAAATCTGGTATAACGTTTTTGTATCTATCAGCATTTTTAATTTAAATTTTTTATTGTTTTTATACCATCTTCATTTCCCATATATCTTTTCCCCAATTTTTCTCAGAGATAGCTATCTAAGTACATATATGTATGTATATTTTATATTATGTATATTCACTAATAACAAAGAATAAAGAAAGGAAAACAAAACAGTTCAGCAAGAGTATACTTAATATACCAACTAAATTTAATACCCATTGTTCATACCCATTTGAGCCCCTCATGTCTACAAAAAAAGGAGGAAGGGACATTCTCATATCTTTTTTGGGGAAGTCCTAGATTCATCAGTATAATTTTATAGTATTCATTTTCATTTGTGGTTTTTATAATTACATTGTTATGGTAATTATCTACACTGTTTTCTTGGTTTTAGTTAAATTCACTTTACATCAGTTCGCATAAATCATCTTCTTTGTATTCTTCATAGGCATAGTTTTCTTACAGTACAATAAGGAATAAAAATCATGCATTAAGTTATATTAGTATCCAAGCACCATGTTAAGCCCTATGGGTACAAATCCAAAAAAACCCCCAAGAGAGTACATGCTCTCTAGGAGCATATATTCCAGTAGAGAAGATTATGATGCACGTAAAAGGGAGGTTCCCCATTCCCCTTTTGTTAGGGGAAAGTCAAAAGGCTGGAGCCACTGGGATGTAAATTAATGCCTTTTTCTAGAATCAATTTTTGTTGTTCACTAGTTTCAGGTTTGTCTGTCTCTTTGTGATCCCATTTGGAGTTTTCTTGGCAAAGGTATCAGAGTGGTTTGGCATTTCCTTCTCCAGTTCATTTTACAGATGAGGAAATGGAGGCAAAAAGGGTTAAGTGACTTGTCCTAGGTCATACGGCTAAGTAAATGTCTGAGATTAGATTTGAACTCAGGTCTTCCTGACTCTAGGCCTGGGGCTCTACCCAATGTGCTACCTACCTGCCCCTAGTATATAGGAGATCTTATTTTTTATCATCAACTTTCCCGGGGTATATGATATGCCTTTCAGTGGGACTTCTGGGCCAGAATGTATGGACATTTTGGTTACTTCCTTATCATAGTTTAAAATAACTATAGAATATTTGGACCAATTCATCACTATTATTATTGGAACCTATCTGACTATAAACCTTTCGACATCATTCCTATCTTTGCCAATTTGCTAGGTGAGAATTGAAATTTCCAAGTTGTTTTGATTTATATCTCTTTTTAGTGTTTTGGAGCATTCTGTCTTGATTACTAGTAGCTTGTAATTCTTTAGAGAACTCTTTGTTCATATCCTTTGGCCAATTTATACATTGGAGAATGACTTTTGGTCATATATATTTGTGTTAGTCTCTAGCTATAGACCCATATCAGAGATATTTGATGAAGCACTGTGTTTTAAATAGAAAATTACATTTCCCAAATATTAAATCCTTTATCATTTTAAAAACAAACAAAAAGATTAGGTCTGCAAATTGGTCTATCTTTCAAGTTGTCATAATTGGGAAAAGGATATTCTATATTTTAGTAGATTGGTAATCTCAATGTGAGTATCTCCTCCAGTGATGGAAATTATAACCCTTTTGTCCTCTCTCATCCTTTGTGATTCTTTTAATTCTCTAAAAGAGATCTATCCCATATATCCTTTTAATTCTCTAAAAGAGATCTATCCCATGTTCTAGAAATTTTCAATGGTGGGCACTTTTCAGAAGCAGAGAAGTGACACTGGATAGACGACTGGATCAGGAGATAGGAAGATCTGAGCTCAAATCCTACCTCAGACACTTAAAAGTTGTGTGATTCTGGGCAAGTCACTTAATTCCAAGTTCCTCATGTGTAAAACTGGGGAAGATATTAATTCCTACATCTCAGGATTGTGGTAGGAATAAAGTAAGATAATATTGTAAAGTGTTTTGAAAAATGTCATTATTGTGACTACTAATGCTTCACTTAAACTTCATTAATTATTCCTCATACTTGCTGCAGGAATAAATGTTTTTTTTTTTTTTTTCTGACTGACAAACTTTCCTCCTTTTCTGATCATACATTCCCTTACTAATGTCTTCATTGATAACATGTTGCAATCTGTTTCTATCTGTTATCCATCTTCCCATTGTCTTTTGGGTTTCCTGTGATTTTGATCCCTTAGAGATCATGGTGCTTTATGATTTGCAGTTATAGAGTATCACTTGGAGATTGTCAATGCTTAAAAAAGGGATTTTTATGTCAGAGGACAGTTCGGGAGCACTGAACACTAGAAATCAGAATATTTTCTAGCTTTCTTCTATTTGATTCTGGGCTCAGCTTTTTGTCCCTCTGAAATGCTTATGATACACACATATTTATATTGATGTAGGAAGAATACATATAAATAAGTAAATCTATAATATATAGCTTATTTTAGGTATGTTTTTAGTCTGGATCTATGTGTTGATCTAATCATTGTAAGGTTCTCCTGGCATAGACAGCCTTCCCCTGATGGGAATCAGCAACTCCTTTATAATTTAAAGACTTGGGAATGAACTGGGGCACTCAGAGGTTTAGTGACCTGTCCAAGTTAACACAGTTTATGTAAAACTTGAACCTAGTGTTTTTCTGCCTCCTTGGCCAGTCCTCTAGTCATTGCAGTATGCCATATACCAATAGGCTACTTCAGCGAACTGCAGATCCAACTAATTTTTCAACCAGGTTGTGTGCATTCTTCAATCTTTTCCCCCCTATGAGGATCATTGTTGTTATTTATTTATTTTAATTGTGTTTGACTCTTTGTGACCTCGTGTGAGGTTTTCTTGGCAAAAATATTGAAGTATTGTGCCAATTTCCTTCTCCAGCTCATTCTACATATGAACTGAGGCAAACAGGGTTGAGTGACTTGCCCAGGGTCACTCAGTAAGTGTCTGAAGCTAGATTTGAACTCAGGAAGATGTCTTCCTGATTTTTTTTTTTTGAGAGGCCATAGACCTCATAGAGGGGACTTGGCAAGACCCAAACTGGATCTTCACAAACAGGGCCATCTGAGTGAGCATGTCATCATCTACTGAAAATTACTCTTCCCTTTGGATGGTGGATAGGTGACAATAACAAGCATCTTTGGTAACCAGACAATTTTTTTGTTTTGTGATATTCAGTCATGGTGACCCTCTAATTACCAGTAAATTAGAAGATCATTGTGGTAGTATTTATCAAGGAATCTTGTATGAGCTTAATGTTTGAGTGAGAGAAACACTTTGGCAGAAGAATGTTGTCAAGGCTGCATTTTATATAAAGTCAAATGCTTTTCTGTAATCAACAGACAGTAGACATAGTGGGATCTAGTACTGTATTTGTCAAGGGATAGCATCTGGAATTTAATTATATGAAAGCATATTTTTTAAGGAATTTTCAGCCTTATATTTTAGAGAAATGAACCTTTTTTTGTGTATTATGGACCCATTTGGAAGTCTTATAAAGCCTTCTCAGAATAATGTTTTTAAATGCCTAACATAAAATGCATAACAAAGGATTTGAAAGGGAACCAGTTCTATTGAAATAAAGATGTAAAATTTTCCTATTACACAATCCCTGAAATAGCATTAAGAATGCCTGATTTAGAAGGACTCTTTAAGTGTTGAGTAAATGTAAACTATTATTATAGATATAATAATAATTATTATCATCATGATTACTATTTGGATATATAGGGTATCCCAAACATTTGTGCAGTTTTAAGGATTTTAAATGGATTTAATGGATTTTAAAGCTAATCTAATGGCTATTTTAGCTTAAAATTGCACAAAAATTTTTGGGACACCCTATATACAGAACAAATTGTTTTGACAAAGAGATACTATAATCTGCAGTTATAATCTTAAGAAAAAACAATTCTTCAAACTGAGATAATTTAGTAACCGAAAGGGAAGAAGCTGGGAAACCATTTATACAAATATTTGAGGTAATGAAAAAAAGATATGCAATTTGAACTTAGGGTTTTTTTTTTTTACTGATTCAAAATCTATAATTTTCTTATTGTCTTTATTTGCATAATACTGTTTAAAATGCTTTAAACTGTTAACATTTTTAAAACTTTTTTTTTCTTTTTAATGTTAAAATTTCATATTCCAAGATTTCATTTGTTAAGAACTAGGGTTGCAATGTGAAAGTGGTGCTGTGCAGGGGGAAGAAGAGCTGAACATGGTGTCATAGCACCAGAATGCAAATCCTACTTCTGTCACTTAATATGACCATGGCAATTCACTTCTCCCTCCTGAACCTCATTTTCCTCATGTCCAAAATGAAAGGATTTTACTAGATGATCTCTAATGCCCTTTTTAGTTCTAAAAGCTACAATTTTCTATGAAGCAACAAAAAGAGCAATAGTAATAACAGTTCACAGTAGTATAATGGTGGCCCGAGCAGGCTGTGTGGAGCACCTAGAGAATGAGCAGCCATTGAAGACACCAATGTCATCTACTGCCTCCTGGCCCATCTCCAGTTCTGACTTTTGTCTTGCCACTTGACTTGGATGACTGGAAGAGGGAGTAAGGCTAATGACTTTTGTACAATTAGCTTTACTTAAATTCAATTCATGCACAAGTCAAGACATCACCCCATGATGCATTGATCCTCTTAAAAAATGAAGGAAGGACAAACAATAGTGATAGTGGTACTCGAAGGTTTACAAAACACTTTTCTCAAGTATATCAACCCAGGCTCTAAGACATGAAGTTGTTGGCCTAAGGTAACTTGGCTGGCAAATATTGAATCAACAGCAGTCATTCCCTATTTATTGCCTTTGGGATCAAACATAAAATCCTCTGTTTGACTGGAAGTTCCCCTCTATAACCTGGATCCTTCCTTTCTGGTTTAATCTTTTTTTTTTTTAAACCCCTACCTTCTGTCTTGGAATCAATACTGAGCATTGGTTCAAAGGCAGAAGACTGATAGGGACTAGGCAATGGGGGTTAAGTGACTTGCCCAGGATCACGCAGCTAGGAAGTATCTGAGGCTAGATTTGAACCCAGGACTCCCATTTCTAGGCCTGGCTCTCAATCCACTGAGCCACCTGGCTGCCCCCCCCCCCCTTCCTGGGGTTTAATCCTCTTAATCTACATACCTCCATGTACTCTGCTCAGTAGCACTGCCTTCTTGCAATTTTTCAAACTATCTAGTTTTGGAAACTTTGTCTCCTGACACCAGGTATTTTCATTTGCTTTACCTCATGTCTAGAAATCTCTTCCTCCTCATCCCCTCTTTCAACTTCCTTGGCTTCTTTAATTTTTCCTACTTCCAGCAAGAAGCCTTCCCTGAACCCACTTGGTGCTTTCTGTGTATTGATTATCTCCATTATATAACATATATACACATATATATCTATATTTTTGGGATATATCTTATATTTATTTTGTTCCTGTGTATTGCATATCATCTTCTCCATTAGATTCTAGGTTACCTTGAGAGTAAGGATTGTCTTTTATCTTTCTTTGCATCCCCAGATTTGGCACACAACAAATACTTAAAAATGCTTACTGATTTGACTTAACTTGACTCACTAGTCAAACAGACCTTATATTGATAGTGTTTGTAAATTTGAGGTAATACAAACTACCCAGAATAAATGAGTTTTTTTTGGGGGGGGGATGTATATGTGCGAAAATATGAATAGCTAGCTCAGCTGGAAAAAGGTTTACTGTACAGAAAAAATGTTCACACACCATTTAAATTCTGATACACAGTTAACATCAGTAGCAATAAGAATTATATTTTGATGGCTTCCATTTTATTCTGTTAAAATTCTTGTTTAAAGTAATTTATTTTAGGACTAATTTATTTCATACCCACATGCTTAATTTGTGTGGAAAATGTGGCCCTACTTGGTTGGAGGGTAGGAGGATGGTGAAAGAATTGCCATTATAGGTGTATTCTGAAAATCTGGCAATAGAGAGAGAACTGCAGTTACTCTTTTTTTTTTTTTAAACCCTTACCTTCCATCTTGGAGTCAGTACTGTGTATTGGCTCCAAGGCAGAAGAGTGCTAAGGGTAGACAATGGGGGTCAAGTGACTTGCCCAGGGTCACACAGCTGGGAAGTGTCTGAAGCCAGATTTGAACCTAGGACCTCCTGTCTCTAGGCCTGGCTCTCAATTCACTGAGCTACCCAGCTGCTCTCTGCAGTTACTCTTTTGACAGCATTCATAGCAGAAAAAAAAACATTACTGTAGTATGCTGGATGACTGGGGAAAACCAAAATGGGCTTAAAAAATCCCTAAAGATAGTTCACAAATGAAATTAATAATCTTCCCTCCTAAACTATTCCTTCTCCTTAATTCCTATTTCTGTTCTTGCCTTCACCATTTTTCCTGCCACCCAACCATTGTGATAATTAGATTAAATCTACCCTGCCCATCTTTAGATTTAATCACCAAAGTTAAAAAAATCTCCATTTAACTCTCAAGTTGGGTGGTCTGTAACCCACACGTCCTAGAATGAGTAACAAATCAGAATTTACTTACTGCCTCAGGGGCAGTCCTAAGAAAAGCATCTGTTGTGATTGGACATGCAAACTAAGAGGAGGTCACAGGAAGTGACGCAATTGCATCACAACAGATGCTTTTCTTTCTTTTTTTCCCCCCACTTTCCAGTCTGCACAAAAATAAAAGATTAATCTTTGTAAAGTTCAATTCTTATAATATAATTTCCCTGCTTTTTCAGCAACTCAACATTGTCTATGAATAAACTATAAAAATAAAGATCAGGTCCTTTGGCTTGCTGAACCCTGATTGAAAAGAAAAATAATACACACGAGAGGCCATCATAGACTGGAGTCTTCAAAAATATCCTGATTTTCAAAATGGGGATGAAAAATGGATGAATTGTGAACATTTGAAAAGAAAAGTAGTTATGTCTAGGATCATAAGACTACCCTTGTTTATTTGTTGACAATGTTAATAGACTAATAGACTGAGGTGATACCATAGACATAAAACCGGGATTTCTGTAAGATTAGTGACTATTTTTCAATATGTCTTTGTGGACAAGATGAAGAAAGTTGACTTTTATGATGATAAACCAAATATGGTTAATTGGATTTTTGGCTGGTTCATTGTATTTATCCTGAAAGTATCAATATTTGGGTCTGTTCAAAAGTTATTTTTTGATAAATTGAATGAGAACATAAATGGCGTACTTTATCATATTTGTTGATGTCTGGAGTACAATATCATTAGATGATTTCATTTACATAGACATGGGTGGTGCATATTGGTTAACTGAATCAGTATTTCAGAATATTTTACACAGACTTAAATGATGCATTTATTGTAAAAAAATGAAAAATTTAAAGGATCAATATAAAATATAATACTTATATTTAAAAAAATCAGCTTCACAAGTATAGGATTGGTATTATGTGGTGAAACAACCATTCTATGAAAAAAAAATGAAGAGTTTTGGTTGATTTCAAGCCCAATATAAGTCAGCAGCGTAATGTGGATGCCAAAACTTTTGTGCAGTTTTAGATTGTATTACTAGAAGATGTATGATGCCCAAAATAAGAGAAGTGACTGTTCTACTAAACTCAGCACTACTAAGAAAACATCTGGTGAACTATGTTCAGGTCTGGGCACCACATTTCAAGAGGAACATTGATGAGGCAGAGCACATCCAGTGGAAGGAGATCAACAGTGTACAAATTCACAGATATATTGGTTGGAGCAGCTGGGGATGTTGAACTTTGAGAAGAGAAACCTTAAGGAGAGTTACAAGTTACTTGATCTCTTTCAGTTTTAGTTTACTCATCTGCGACATGGGGATAATAATAATCACCTTGCTCACAAAGTTCTGAGGATCAGTGCTTTCTCTTTTATCTCTCTCTCCTCCCACCTTCCATTCTCCTTCCCTTTGTTTCCTCTCCCCTTTTCTTTTCATTCTCTCTTTTTCCCATTTCCTCCCTCGCTGTCTTGTCTTTGTCTGCCCTTCTGTCTCTCTGTCTCTGACTTTGTATGTGTATATGTAGTTCAGTCATCTTTCGGGCATGTCAGACTCTTGAATTCTTGAAATATACATACATATATATCACTTAATAAACCTTAAAATGCTATATAATATAAATGTTAGCTGTTATTGTTGTGGAAGTGATCAGATTTATTCTCCTTAATTCCAAAGGGCAAAACTAGAATTGATAGAAAAAAATTATTTAAGGACATAGATTTTAATTTAAGAACTTTTTTGAAAATAAGACCTGTATGAATGTGGAATGAAAACATGTAGTAGATGCATGTATTCTGAAACTTATGGTTATGGATTCTGGTCCCACATTGATCTTTGAAAAAAAAGCATAATGGAATATTTAGCAAATTTGAACTTAAGTCCTGTATTTGGATTCTGTTTCAGGTACTTCAGGTATGCATTTTTGAGGACTTGAGTAACTACCTCCTTTTCTCTGGCCTTCAATGTCCTATTCTTTAGAATGAACTATAAACATCTTTGGTCCTTTACCTGGCATTCAAAGCTCTTTATAACTTCACCCCAACCAGGTTTTATAACCTTATTATGGTACTAATATGTAATATATGCCTTATTATGGTATTCCTATTCTGGGGAGTATCTGTGCTCCACTGGAACTGTGCCCCTGTTCCCCTAATGTACCCTTTATTTTCTCTCCTATGTATCTTTGCTTATGCCATTTTCTTTCCCCTGATTTCCCTCGAAGCTCCCAAAATCTTCTCTGAAAAAAAGGAAAACTTGAGCTTGAATTCTGCCTCAGGTATGTAGTTGTGTGACTCTAGATAAGCCACTTAACCCCTTTCAATCTCAGTTTCTTCATCTATAAAATGGGGAAAATAATAGTACTTTACTTTCAGGGTAGTTGTGAGAATCAAATGAGATAATATAAAAATATTTTGCAAACCTTAAAGCATTATATAAATGCCATTATTTGATGAAGAAGAAGAAGAAAACGATGATGATGAAAACATAGTCTCTAAGTTCAAGGAGTTTTTGACTTTCCTAGGGTCCCATAGCTAATTAGTGGCAAAGCTGGGAAGAGAACCAAAGTCTCTTGACTTTCTAGCTGGCCCTCTTTTCAATTATAATACACGGTCTCCTTCATTTCTCTACAGAAGCACCATATTCCCTAGAGGTTTTGCACATAAAGCCTTTGATTTAGGAGTTTAAAAAGAGTGTAGACCACTCATCTAGTGTGTTGGAATGTATTTTAGAATGAGACCTAGAATTTTTATCTTCTGTAGATTTGGTCTTTTAACAAGACATATTTTTACACTAGCAGAGCTAAGAAGAATTGATCATTTTTAGCTTTCTATTTTGGGAAGGGGAATTATCGTGGATTTCTCTCCACATTTTTTGTTGCTTTTAAAAAAACATTGATGATGGAAGTTATTTGCTTCTTATGTGATGAATGCAATGAGGTGCTAACCATAATAATTTCTATTTTAATGCTCTCTATACTATAGTCTTCTCTAGTGACATTTCCTAACATGGAAAAAATAGTCTATGTTATGGATTGTCTACATTTATGAATTAGTGGTGGCTTTTTGAATATTTTTTCAAACAGATTCATCAGATGACAGCAGTAGTAAGCAACTTCAGAACAAGACTTGCCATTTAATAATAGTAATAATAATAAAATATAATCTTGCCCAATATAGAAATAGCAGTTTTTTGTTGGTGATTTCTAAGGTAGCAAATGTACTTTGTTATAAATCCATAAAGGATGCAATCTGAGTGTTTTTCACATACAATGAAAATAAGAGAGGAAAAAGCCACTTTGGAAATCACTATTAAATATCACTGTTTCTACACTTAGATCTGTGAACTTAAAAAATATTTTGATAACTATATTTCATCATACTTGGTTTCCTTTGTAATCCTACATATTTTATTTTATGGACTCAAAAAACATTATGCTTAGAGCCTGCTAGGTGGCACAATGGATAGAGCTCAAGGCCCGGAGATAGAAAGCTTTAAGATCAAAGTGGGGCCTCAGACATTTGCTAGCTTTGTGTCCCTGGGCAAGTCACTTAACCTCTGTCCATCTCAGTTTCTTCATTTGTAAAATGAGGATAATAATAACACCTACCTTCCAGAGTTGTTGTGAGGATCAAATGAGATAATATCTGTGAAGCACTTAGCACAGTGCCTGGCACTTAATTGGCCCCAAAATGCTAATCACCGTCATTTATTATGATGATGTCTAAGAGAAAGGATTCAAAGGCATACTCATACTGCCATAGGACATGATACAAGAAAATTTAAGAACCTTGGTTCTAAATCTTTGATAATTTGCCTCTTTGCCATTAGCACAAGGCTCAAAGTAGCATTTTACCTAAAGAGAAAACAAAATATAACACTATGGCTCTTGAAGAAGCTGAAAGCAACAGATCTCATATAATACAACCTACGTGAAAGTTTCTTTTCTTGCCTGATGACAACTGGTCTCTCCCAACATGTGTTGGTGTAATATTACAGTTTGGAAGGTCATAGGTTTTGGATAGTTTACCGTGGCAGACGTTACCAGCATTGAGAATAATTTTTAACCTTCATTGTTTGCTTTGCTTTTTAAAAAACTTATTCCAATTTTAAAGAAAGGAATCAAAGCCCTGACTGATTGCACAAATATAGTGGATCAGAAATTATGGTCATCTAAGTGTTCTATCAAGGATCTGCATGTCCTTTTTCCCAGCTCCCTTATCAACAAACAGGTTTTAAGACCTTTGGCATTTTACCTCTTCAGAATTCAGCTTTCTCATAACCTTCAGCTGCAGGACCTCTCTTATGTATATTTGTTTGTTACACAATTAAATTCACTCCCTCTCCTCTCCCCATTAGGGAAGGCATCATTTGATCAAAATGATATGTGTATGTATAAAACTATGTCTTACTTATTTCTGTTCATCAGTTTTTCATGAAGCCTTCCTGATTCACTCAGTTACAAACATTCCATTACCTTAGCTTTTCTTTATGCCTATGTATGTACATTTTGTTTTTCCTGAGAAAAGGAAGCTTCATGAAGGCAGGGCCTTTTTCCTTTCTGTATTCATAGAGCCCATAGCACCTGGCATATAATAAATGCTTAATCATTTCTTATTGATTGATCAATCTCACCCACTTATAATTTAGAACTTGAAGGGACATTGACACTGCCTACTCTGATATGTAGCAGTTTACATTTTCAAACATAATAATCACATTTATTCTGGGCTTTATGGTTTCTAAAGCTCTTTTCTTATAACCTAGTGAAATAGTGAGGATATTTTTTATCTTCTTTTACAGGTGAGGAAACTGAGGCTTCTAAAAGGTTACACAGCTTCCTGATTATATAGCTAGTAATTATCTGAAGTAGGATTCAAATGCTGGTTTCCTGATTCCAAGGCCACAGTTATATCCACTACATAATGTTGCCTCTCAAGTATTTTGTAAAAATTGTATTAAAAAATCCCCATCATATGTGGTATTAATATATAGATGACTGAGAACAAGGACGTAAACAGCAACCACAAAAGCCTGTGAAGAACTAAAAGAGAATGTTTAAACAGAAAAAAAGATTTTTTGGAAAACTCAAATACTATCCTGAATCTCTTGTCAGTGATGATACTGGATAGCTATGGTTTTATTGAAAAGGTATCTTTTAATGGCTGACTCTGTAAATTTATGATGTTCTTTCATTACAATAAGTTTGTACAATTTTACAGTGACATCTGAGTGTTTAATATGTGTCATTATGTATTATTGGATATTTTTGATAGAATTCAATTTCATATCATTTGTTCTATTCTTTGGGCACATGTGATTTGACCATTGTTACCAGTCTACCTAGATTGTTTAGAAATATTGCATGTGGAAAAGGATAGTTTTCTAAATTTGTTTTAATATAAGTATGTGAAAATTGGCAGTCACAGTTTAATTCACTACCAAATTTCTTTTCTGTTTGCTTTCATTATGCTCTTCACATCTCCATGGAGCTGGTCTGAGTGGAGAGCCACATCTTGTCAGATAGAACAAGAGAGGTGTGATTTGAAGGTGTGAATTTGACTAGCAGTCTACAGTTAGCTCAATAAGGAAAAGTATATCCTGAGTATATGCGTGGTGGGATTTGAATTTATTTATAGTTAAAAAAAGAAGTTGTTGTCTTTGGACTTGGCAAAAAGTACAAGTCAAGTGTTAATTCTCAAAATGGAACCACTTTAGAGCTGGTTAGTTACTTAGTGGCCAGAACTTGTTTAGTGGTTTGAAAATTGCTCTTTTAAAGTTTGAGGCAATTTAAAACTATTTCAATGCAATTCACTCAGTTAGTTAAGATATGTATTTGGACTAACCACAGAGAAAAAACACTGTCCTATTATTAATTAGTCCCTGAAAATAATTGCTTAACTTAAGTATCTTTCATGTTACAAGTTAATAAAATTACTACAGTGATACTAGCGTTACACAGTAAAAGGGTAATAAGCATTTCAGAACTTTTGGGAGCATCAGTTTTGATTTTCTGTCTCAGTTACTAAGATGATAAACAAAAGGAACATTTGTAGTGGTATATTTGAGGATGTCACCACTTTAAAATGGAAATTATATGAATTGATATAGATGAAGTATTATTTTAATCTTACATCCTAGCTAATTAATCAGTTTGGGACTTAGGCTCTTAGATGTATATATGATGGTAGGAAAGATGGCCCCTTGATACTTAATAAGACATGAATAGAATCAAAACACTCTAGGTGAACATTAAATTTATTATGATAGAAGCAATATTGCTATGTTTTAGTTCAAAACCTCTCACTTGCCTAACTAAGCAATGACTAAATAATCAGTAGAGAAGTGAGACTTCCTTAGGATAAATTAATTTCCAGAATTAGCACCTTTCTTATTGGTGAATATTATGCCATTAATTTATAAAGGTATTTACGATGACAGTGAGTACATAAAATAATAGCCAAGTTGTTTTTGATAGCATTAATTTCAGTATTCATAGAACAATTAAAGCCCAGTTACTAAACTGATTAAAATATTTCATGTTTGTGGCATTAGAAGACAAGTCAACTCAAAATGAGATTTCTAATAGGCTACTATTAATAAATAAAAAGATTGAATTAACTTTTCCTTAACTTAATAGAAAATGAGATTTCACACAGATATCACTTCTGTTTTTATTTAAGGTAGTGTTAATATTTTTATTTTGTATTTCTGTTGTAGCTCTAATAGTGCAACCATTTATTGTTGGAGATACAGTGTGCACCGTGTATTCTTAAATTAGAGACTATGGGAAAAGTTGGAACTAGAAATTCCAAAACAATTTATTGAATTCCTTCAGAAAATACAACATATCTTTATAACTAATTGACATTGCCATTTCCCGTGCTTTATGAATAGGATGGGTTGATAGGATGAGGAAGGACAAGGATAGAAAAAAATGTTCCAAACTTGTTGAATAACAATCTGTTCTCTTGTTATAATTTGTCAATAACTTTCCAGACAAGGGATCTATTTTACCACTTTCTACATAGGTAGCTAAAATTTTTGCACTCACTAAATGTTAATATGTAATCTTATATAATTATAACTTTCATAGACATCCCAATGGTATCGGTGCAGTTTTAAGCTAGCAAAGTTTTTAAATCCTTAAAACTGCACT
Organism: Gracilinanus agilis; assembly: GCF_016433145.1. Taxonomy (NCBI): domain Eukaryota; kingdom Metazoa; phylum Chordata; class Mammalia; order Didelphimorphia; family Didelphidae; genus Gracilinanus; species Gracilinanus agilis. The sequence goes on from NC_058130.1 coordinate 580,523,298, forward strand.
AAGACTTTTGGGACATGTATTAAAATCTTATGCTTTGGTGTTTTTTTCCTTCCTTCCTTCCTTCCTTCCTTCCTTCCTTCCTTCCTTCCTTCCTTCCTTCCTTCCTTCCTTCCTTCCTTC
>NC_058130.1:580523781-580648781 GCF_016433145.1 Gracilinanus agilis
TGTATAAGAGACAGCCTTCCTTCCTTCCTTCCTTCCTTCCTTCCTTCCTTCCTTCCTTCCTTCCTTCCTTCCTTCTTTTCATACTAGTGAATATTTAGTAATTGGCTATCCCAATATACATTGCACTCTTTTACATTTAATCTGCATTATTAATATTTTCTACATCACTTTCTTAAGAGTAGACACTCAACAGGACAATAGATAGAGCCCTGCTGTGTAGTGCTTGATTTGCGAGGTGGAAATGCTCACGCTGAAAATTTAATAATTGGCTATCTTCCACCTCTATAAGCTGGCCCCAACATATCCTTGGATTTAAGTGATGTGCTGATAGTTTCATGGCATCAGAACAGATTTAAACTTGCCCATCATGCTTTTCATTGCATGTTGCTATGTTTCCTTATCTTATATAGATCTGATCTTAGGGTACATTAAGAGTGCCTAGAATGAAGGAGGTGGTAGTCTTAGGTCTGGCTATGGTCAGCCCACATATGGAATACTGCATTTCATTTCTGGGCGTCACATTTTTAGGAAAGACATTGACAAATGGAGTTAGACGGAGCTCATCCAATGAAGGATGATGAGGTTGGTGTGGAGACTCCATATTATATCATAGTAAGATCAGTTGAAGGAGCTGACATGGTAATGAGGAGTTGGAAAGGAAGGAAGAGGGAAATTAGCTGTCTTAAACTATTTGAAAGATTGCTATGTTAACAGGGGGTTAGCTTTATTTTGCTGGACCCCAGAAAGCAGAAATTAGGATCAATGAGGAGAAACTAGAGGTGTGCACATTTCATTTTCCTGGAAGGATGAACTTCTTAACCTTTAGAAAGGACCCTAAAGAAAATGAGTTGTCAGTGAGCATGAACATATTTGTTAGAGTCATAACTCCATCCACTTTGTAAGGCTACACCTTTAATTTTTTTTTCCCAATATAGATTACATAACATTGACTAAAGACAGCACAGGGTTAAAAATGTGGTATATCTTGGTTTCTGAGATTTCTGATTAAGCATTATTTATTATGGCAATTTTGAGGGCATGTTTGTAACATGAGGGCACCCTATTAGTGTTATTTTCCTGATAAGAGGACTTTAATTGTTCTTACTAATAAGGAGATATGCCACATTTGTACATCAGTGATAATAGCTAGCATTTATAGCATGCTTTAAGACTTGCAAAGCATTATTCAAATATTTCATTTGGTCCTCACAATAGCCCTGAGCAGAAGATAGTAGTATTATTATATCCATTTTTGCAGATGAGGGAAATGAGGTAGAGAGAGGTGAAGTGACTTGTCCAGGATCACAAGGCTAGTAAATATGAAAAGGCTAGTAGAATTTGAACTCAGGTCTTTCTGAACTGGAGGTCCAGCACTGTCTAGCCACTGTGCCACCTAGCTGCCTTCAAAAACACTCCATTTACTGCCACAGGACTAAACACCGTTATCAGAGTTTTCAGGAAGAAAATTTAAAAGCTTGATGAAATCATTCTTTAATCAACTGTTCATTATTTGCTCATACTGCTTAAATGATTTCTATTTGTTGGCAGTTGACTAAAAGAACCTTTTGAATTATATAGGTGTATATATTTATCAGTCACTGTGGAGGGCCTGCTTTAGTTTTCTTTTGTCAGTTTTTGTTACTTTGTGCATTTACTAAGATTTAATGCACAGAATAGATGCATTAAGCAACAGATCATTTAAATTTCTTTTTCAGACTGTTTTCTCTTGCCAGATGTCAAAGGAAAAAAAATGTACAGCAGAGGAGTTTTGGGAAGTGGAGCTTTGGAATTCAGATTTAACATATTAATAAACAAGGCCTTGTGATATCAACATTGACCATGAGAAAATGATTAAGCAATTATTGATGACATAATATTTAACAAAATAATAAATTTTTCTCTGTTGTGAATTTAAAATAACACATGGCTTTAAGTTTTCAAGATGTCTCAGAAGAGACTTGCTAGGGGCCATGATGTTTTGATACTCAAGACTGCTGGGGAATGTTTTATTTAAACTCAAGAAATGGAAAAAAAAATGGTTTCGATCATGGTATTTTTCTTTCTAGGTCTCATATTCAAACTTAATAGCTCATGCAGTGGTCTTTGACCCAAACTATGCTTACCTTCTTTACATATGTGTTCCTTGGTCATGACAGTAAACAGTGGACATTCATTATGGTTAGAGCAGTGCCAATCAAGTCACCACTTTTGGAAATATAAGAGAACTTAGATTAGGAACTACCATTTATGTGAAAATTTGACATTGATAAATATATTCTTTTGTTACATCTGTATATTTAATAACAAACCAAGGGTCTAATGAAAGGATTTTAAACTTTTTGTGTGTGTCAAGAACTTGTTTGGAATTCTGGTAAAGCCTTTGAGCCTCTTTTCAAAATAATGTTTTCATATGCATAAAACATATAGGATTGCATAGAAAACCAATTACATTGAAATAGTTATAGTTTCAAAATCCTAAAAAAAAATCCAGACCCGTCCCTTGATAATATTTATAGAACTTTCTGTTACTGCATAAGCAAATATATCACTGTTTGGTCCCAATAAATATATAATATTTATTATATATTTCAGTTTACTAGATAATATATAAATGCATGTACCTATTTATATATATTTGTAGAATATTTTCAATGCATTATGTAATATATTTTACCTAGTAATATGATTATATATTTATATGGATTTGTTGTATATCCTCAGTATACTAAATAGTATTTGTACATTTACTATGTATATCATGTATAATATGTTTATTACATATCGCTAGTTAATATTGATATATCATCTAGTACACTGAGGATATATAATGCTGTGTCAAGGACTGTATATATATATTTGTTTTATAGATATATGTAAATATATATAATGTAAACATCCCTGTTGCTATATTTTCTAGGAATTTACATTCCTAAATATGTTATCTTCCTTGTATTTACCCTCTAGACTACACTTCTGTTACATACATTATAGATGTACTTTTTTATTGTTTATCATTATAATAAAACTAGAATGTCTGTATTACTTATAAAATAAGATTGGGCATTCTTGGTTAATAATATCAGTATTATTTGAATTTTAAACACAACTCTAGTTCTCACTTTAAGATCAGAGAAAACACATTTCTCTGACAGAGGTAAAAAAAATAGCATTTTTCATTTTTTTTCCTGAATTTTGCCCCTCATATGGATTTATGAGTAGTAGTGTGCCTTAATGAAGGTTGGCCTTGAAATCAAGAACATCTGAGTTCAAATCTTGGCTTTGACAAATACTGATTGACCATGGTACAAGTTATTTGACTTCTCAGTATTGTAGGAGACTCTCTAAGATTTTAAGTTACAAATAAGTTTTATACCTGCAACTTATTTTCAGAGTAGGAATTCCCTATATTGACAAAATCACAAGTTTCTGTTCTCTTTCATTCCTACAAAAACAAACAAATAAACTCTCTAAAACCAAATCAAAGCAAACCAAACCAATCCAATTAGAAATGAAAATAACTAAGCAGGATCATCAAAAGATTTTCCCTTTATTCATGCTTTTTGGATGAAAGAAAGGCATTGCCTGATGGTATAGCTATATCAAAAAGAATGTAGGGAATGATTGTGCTCTCCAGCCTTACTTCTACTATAATCCTATCAATGTTTAGGTGAAGCACCTTTCCTTGGACCTCTCCCTTATACCTTGGAAGACTTACATCATATGCATGCCTTTTGACCCTTCCCTCCCAACTTTGTTTAATTGTAAGCTTCTTGAGAGCAGAGACTGTGTTGCTTCTGTCATTATAAATTTGGTGCTTTAAATCTAGTAGGCACTTCATACATATTTGTTGAAATTTAATTTAATTCTTTGCTTCTGCCACTTGACCATGTATAAAGTCCAAGTTAACTATGCTGACATAGGCTGGCTTCTGAGTCTCCAGTTTTCCAAGGTCATAAGAGTTGGGTCCAATATCATACCAATGAAATATATATAAGCTCAATGAAATTTTAAAGGTAACTTCATTTTCTGGAGTTGAAAGTGGTAAACCACTTCTAGCCACTTGGTTTTCCATAATTCACCTTTATGATATTCAGGCAAATGTCCCCATTTTATTATATAGGACACCTAAGACAGGAGGCACATAAATGAAGACAAGTCTCAGTTATTCTGCTTTCAAGTAAGACTTCTTTTTTTAAACTACTAATCTCATTCTAGCTGTATGGCCATTCTCTGCACACTATAATATGCCCCCACTACCCAGCCTCTTAGGTACCAAAACTCACCATCATTGTCTTTCCTCTAGTGTACATGTTTTTTTGGATTCTGCATCATTTGGATGCTTAGGTGATGCTAGAAGGCTTGGGGACAGAGAATTGAAGGGGGAGCATTTCAGTAGTAGATCAAAGGACGATGCTTTGCCATAAGCAAAGAGCAAGATTTTCTGTGTATTTAGTAAACTGGCTCAGAAATCAATATTCCAGAAATGTTTGAGTATTTTTGAGCAGGCACTGGAATGGCCTTCTTTACTGACTATGAAGGATAACAGGGTGATGAAGTATGTTTAATATTTGGTTAATTTCAGTAATTGAAAATTTTGTTGTCAAGTTAGGACCCTCTGTACCAATACAATTTATAGCCCTTTTATAAATTACAGTATTAGTATGTGATTGAATCTCAAATAGGTTAAGCTCAGTGATGGGCAAAGTATGACCTGCGGGCCAGATGCAGCCCCCTGAAATGTTCTATCTGGCTGCTCAACATTATTCCTAATCTGGCAAATACAATGAGTAGGATACAATACAATGAAACTTCGAAAGAGTTGCCTTAGAAACAAACTGACAGATGAGCATTTCCTTTCCTTTGGCCCCCTCTTTTAAAAAAATTTGCCCATTACTGGGTTATCTGACTTGTCCATGACCATAAGTCACATTTCAGAAGTGGGATTTTAATTTAGTCAGGTCTTCCTGCCTCCAAGTCCATCGCTGTCCATCCACTAGGTGATAACAGTTTGTGAGTTCTGGTATTTTGGTTAAAATATTTATATTTTTGGTATATTTATTAAAACAATAATCTACTTGTTAGCCACACCTTGTCTCAATCAACAGGAAATTACTTTGTGTGCATTCTACTATGCTAGGCATTGTACAATGACAAAAATGAAATGACCTCTACCCTCAAGGAGCTTATAGTATTTTGAGGGAGACAACATGTACAGATAAATTAAAAATTTAGTTCATAAAGAGAAAAAAGTATTGTAGAGACAATTGCAGTCTTACTTCAAGGATTTTTGTTAGGATTTGGGGCTGGGATAGAAGAATTTGATGTCCTAGATTCAAATGCTCTTGACTCAGCATCATATGCCTTTGAGTTTGACCATTATTCTGGTCATAGATTTGAGCTTTTCTCTCTTCCCTTCCCTTCTCTCCCCTTCCCTTCCCTTCCCTTCCCTTCCCTCCCCTCCCCTCCCTTCTCCTTCCCTTCCCCTCCTTTCCCTTCCCTTCCTTCCATCTTTCCTTCCTTTTTCTTTCTTTTCTTTTTAAACATTGTACGATCACAATCTAATGAAGAATCAAAGGAATTTTTTTAAATTAGTGGAAGTTAGGATGATACATGCATTTTATTTTAATTTTAAAAATCTTTACCTTCTGTCCTAGTATCAACACTAAGTATTGGGCAATTGAGGTTAAGTAACTTGCTCAGGGTCTTATAGCTAGGAAGTGTCTGAGGTCAAATTTGAACCCAAGGACCTCTGGTCTCCAGGCTTGGCTCTCTATTCACTGTGCTACCTAGCTGCTTTTAATGTAAAAAAATTTAAAGGAAAATGAGCTTTGCCCAGCATTGAGATGTAACATAAAATCTCTACTGCTGATAGGCAAGAGGGATTTTCTACTTCCAATGGCAGAGAGACCCACAAACAGTATGTAAAAACGATGCTACTTGCTACAGGCGCATTTACAATGAGAAACTACTTGCTACAGGGGCATTTACAATGAGAAAAGCAGACTCCTTGAAACAGTTTTTCAGAAACTCTTCAAGTTGTCCTGAATCTCTCCCAGGACAGTCTTAAAAGTGTCTCTCAAAAATTTCTCCCAAATCCCTACTAAATTCTCTGACACTGATGGTATAATTTTTGTTTTCTTGCACAAATATAAAGTAGGAGTAATGAGTAAATAACAGGACTTTATACATTTTGCTATGATACTACGTAACATGTAATTTTTATGATTAATTTCCATGTCAGGCTGTTTAATTTAGATACACTTTAGAAAGTTTTATTCTGGTCAGTACATCACATCAGATGTTGTATTTATGGTCATTTCATAAAAAGTTTTTCTACCTGTCAGGAAAATAAATTCTCATTATGATATTATTCCTCTGAGAAAATCAAATTTAGCATATATTTTTTTTTGTCTCACAGAACCATTTCTTTTTGACTTAACAGTTCCCTTTCCAGATTGTAACCTTCCACAAATATGAGAACCATTTAAATTTGTTTATTTTAATATGCCATTTGCATAACTTTTAAGAACTTTTTGTCCCTTTCTCCTCTAGATGAGAATATGACCATTTGTTTCATGTGAAATAGACCAATATAATTTATATAAAATCAATATATTCTCCAGATGGCAGTGCCAGTTATCATATAAGCTTTTTTTTTGTTTATGTAAATTGGGGACCTTGTAACTTTGAGACCCACTCTAAATTGAATTTATATTTATCAGTTCAGGAAATGCTCCATTTAAGTTATCATATGCCAAGAGACAATAACCTTGTCCAGTACTGCTGTGTTTATTATTTCCATCTTGCCAATTAAACCACAGAGATGGTGTTTTTTGTTCGTCATGGTGTTTGTATCAACATTTCATGCAGATACAGTAATCCGGTGTGAAAGAAAATCAGTGTTTTTCTGGGCTGATTTGCATATGCATGTCAGCTCTAGCTATGCCATTTCTTATGGTATTGAAGAAAACAGAATGACCTTTTCCCAAGTTTTTTTTTTTTGTTTTTTTTTTTTTATATTGGAAGCTTCTCATGTTTTGAGTTTTCGGGGCCGGGATGGGGATGGGAAGGAGAAAAAGGGAGGAAGCATCTGTTGATTCACATCATTAATGCCAGTGACAGTCTGAAGATGCTCAGTTTTACTGAGGGTTATGATCGTAGCTGCCTGTGCCCAAGGCTGCTACAGCTAGGTCACATTACCTCCAATTGCCACTCCAGGAACTTCCCGAGACTGAACATGAAATGCTAATGTTTGTAACTATGTGATGTTCTTTAAGAACTTTCCACTTGAAAAGTTGAAACTTTCAACAACTAAAAACTTATCTTTGTCTTATTAGAAGGTATAATAATGTTGAGTCCATAAAAATATATTCCCTAAAAAAGAAGAGCATCGTTTTGTCCTATCCTCATAGGATAGTAGCATAGTATTAAAAATTGAATGCGGTAGAGACAATAACTATAATGTCATAGCAGTGAAAGGGCAGCTAGATGATCCAGTGAATACAGTACCAGGCTTGGAGTCTGGAAAACCCAAGTTCAAATATGATCTGAGACACTACCTGTGTGACCCTGGGCAAGCCACTTAACCCTTTTTGCCTCAGTTTCCTCATCTGTAAAATGAACAAGAGAAGGAAATGGTAAACCACTCTGATATCTTTGTCAAGAAATCCCCAAATGGGGTCATGAAAAGTCAGACATGATTGAAATGACTGAACAACAATAGCAGTGATACCATAACCTCCCACTTGTATGACATTTTCCACATGTGTTGTTGCCTCTGACGATCTAGATCACTTATCTTCCTATGGTCTCAATTCAAGTTGTGTTTATTTGCTAAAAGAAAATCTAAAATACATTGTTATCTCATCAGTATAGTTACGAAGAGAATATATCAGAAATAGATAGTGTACCCTTCACACAGATAGTAAAATATGGTACAGAAGCTTTCAGCTTGCCTCTATCAAAATAATTATCTTAGCAATTATCTGTGCCATTCAGTTAACTTTTGCATGCGGATGGTGTTTCTGTGCTTTTGTGTTCATCAACCTTGCTGCTTAGCGTTCTCCTAGGAACTATTATACTGACAGTTTTTTTTTAAAGGATATGGAAAAGAAGAAGAAAGAGAAAAGGCTATTTATGAGAAATTGTACTCTATTACCCAGGTAGTTAATAAATTATTCAGAGATCAAGGTGACTGCTTGCATTTGTGAGGTGGGGTTCTGTTGGCAAGGCCTTTCTAAAGGCTAATTAGGACCACAATATCTTGTCCAAACTTAAAAGGCCAGCTTACAGTTCTAGCAGAAGTAACCAGGCACTATATAGGTTTCTAGAAATCTTATAAAGAAACAAACCACCAGAATAAGCAAACTTTTGTACATCTACAGAGAGGTTAAAAAAATACACTTTAGTTAAATTTATTACATTTAATTGTTGAGCTAAACACTTTATATGGCATGGTCCTCTGCCCAAGGCCATTCTTTTTTCCTTTTAAACAAAACAAAATAAAAATCCAGAACTGTTTTTTTTCATAGCGATAGGAAACTATAAGAAGACTTCAGTTAACTAGTAAAAATCTACTCCTGCTTTGCAGCTTAAAGTTTTAGAAAATTGTCTGGAGCTTCATGGGGTCAAGTGACCTACAATCAGCATAGGTCAGAGGTGGGCCATGAATCCGGCTCTTCCTGATAGAGGTGGATTCACTATTCAAGATGCCACACTGTTTCTCTGTATCAAGTTGTACTTGTGTTATTTCTCAGTAGAACAAAAAAAAAAATCAGAGCCATCAAAAAAATGTGTGAAAAGAAAGAAATTGAATGTTTCCCATTAAAATATATATATTTTTAAAGGTATAAGCATCATTATCTTAAGCAACATCATATGAGGAATGGGGACCTTGCTTGTAAAAATCTTGGCAGTAAGCAGAGAAATGTTTTGTAGACCTATAAAGACATAGTTTCTTCCAGCTCTAAGATTTGATGATTTTGAGATAGAATGTTTAACAAGAAAAATGTCTTCATTGATAGAGGTATTTTATTTTAGTATAGCATTAGATAGAAACCTTTTTGCTCCCACCCCCACTCCAACACATTCAGGAATATACTTCCGTTGGTAGAAACAATAAAAAAAAAAAGAAAAAGAAAATAGGTGCTTTTCTATCCTCTTCTAGCTGATTTGGACTCAGAGCTGATAGTTGTTTGAAGCAAACTTGAAATGCATTCCTTGCATGACCCATTTTAGCAGCCCATTATCATAAGTTCACTGTCATATGGCCACTGAGTTAATGTACTTACAAATGACAGAGAAAGTGTGTTCTATGACCTTAGGGTTTTCAAAAATTAAATGACGTAGTAGGTCATATTTCAAAGAATGGCTAAAGAGAATGGATTTCTTCTGTGCATAAAGTGTCCCTGCTCATAGCAACAGGGTATTGTATTTCTTTTTTATTACAGAAAAATGTGAAGCTTTTAAAATCCTAGAATCTCTACATAAAATTTAATATTGGGGTGGAGCAGGCTGGGAAAGGAACTTTTCAGTGGATAAATCTGCTCCCATTCTGTCTAATTCTCTTTTCCTTCCCTCTTCTCACTTGGGTGAGATCACAACTTAGGAACCCCCTAAACTGCCCCCCAACATGCCAAAAAAAAGACAAAACAAAACAAAAAAATTGACAAGATTTTGTCTGATGATAAGCTTCTCATTTTCTAAAGTGCAGTTTGTATAGTCCTACAAAAAAGGCAGCACAGCGAGCATTTACTGGCATACTCTTTGCAAGGATTATTTAACAGTAGACCACTTCATCTGATATTTCTTGGGCGTCATTTTTGTTTAAAGATTATTTTTAAAAGAACTGGCTCCTTTGACTTGAGCCTGAAATGAGCTGAAGGAAACTCTTAATTAAAGCAAGTGATATTGGCACTTTATCAGTGCACAGGGTTCCCATCCTTCCCAAATTTTATGGTGTTATGAACTTACATTGCTGAAACCCACCATGTTGAATGATTGATGCTTCTTTCATCACAGAAGGGGTTACATTGAGGGTAAACCACAGTGGCTGTGATATATATCCAGTAAATGAGGCAACAGCAGGACAAACCACAAACATGTAGTACAAGTGGCATATTTTCACCTTTTCCTCATAAACTTAGGTATCGAATTTAACCAGCTTATCTTTTCTGGTTTTCTCTTTAAAAAGTTAGGAACACTATATATTTTGAGTGTCTGAAGGGCTGGCTCTATGAACCATTTGCAGCAGTTAATGTGTTGACTTAAAATCAGCAGTAGAAATTTAAATACTGAATTCCCTTTACCTTCTGTTAATTGCAAAATACAAGCATCTCTTTTCCTGGACACCTCATCCTCCCCTCTCTTCCCCCACTGTCCTCTTTCTTAAAGGAGCTGCTTATGTGTATTTCCATGTATTCTCATGTCATGCCTGATCTCAGCAGACATCTAACAGGTATGCAGAGGAAAAAAAAATCATAATTAGGGCATTCTGCAGAAAGTGTTGTCAATGGACCAGGAAGTAAAAATCACAGTATGATGTTCCATTGAAACATAAGGAAATTATTTACAAAGCCAAAATATAGGGCTAAAATGGAACAGTGTTTAAATTTTCTTTCAGCTACCACCTGAAGAGCACAATTGATGGTGCCTCACTCAGAAACTATAAATGCAGGCTTCTGCAGATAGCCAGAAGGAGATATGCAGCGTGTTTTGGAGTCAAGCCACCGAAAATCTTTTGCAAGCAATTTGTAGCTCTCCAGATGTTAGGCCTTGGTGAACTTGTGGCATTCTTGACCGAAAGAATATTCTTTAAAGTACCTAAGATTTGATGAAGATTCTAACTGTAATCTGAACAGCATTACGTACTCTAAACTAAAACTAAAGTGAGCAGGAAAGAAGGTGCGAGATGTATGCTTAGAAATGACTTGTCTTCATTAAATTTTTTTTCTGCATAGTTAGAATATTTTAATTTTCTGATAGCAAAAAGTTTTCATTTCTGTTATGGATTTAGTAAGTTCATAGAATTGTCTTATTCCCTTGATTTCCAGAGACACTAATTGCATGGCTCTCTTTTTCTTAAAGTGAGTATATAGCATGATTACTGAAATATTAAAATGTTTTCCAAAGGAGAAAATCTCATCTTATATTGCAGTTTTGCCCATAATCCTGCATTTGCTGATTTGAAGCTGCTTTTCCTCAATTTGAATAAATGATGCAAACATAAAACACAAGTTCGTGCTGCCTTTTTGAGACATAGCAGAGTAGAAGAAGAAGGCAGAATATATTTCATAAACAAATTGTTGAGGGCACGCTGACAGACTCTGCATGGTCTAAATGGCAATGGTGTTCTTAAATTGAAATAATTTGGGAGGTTCAGCATGGTGTCAAAGCCAAAGTGTATTCAAGGCGATGGAAGACTGCTCAGGAAGAAATGAATTTGAAACAATGGCATATAGTGTCTGAGGCACAGGTAGTGAAAATGGTGAACTGGAGAAGAAGCTTTGGGTTTCCTGCTCCTCCACTGGAACCCAGGGAAAATTAGGAAAGGGAGAGAACGTAGGAGGGGAGGGAGACCAATTCACTCCACTAGTAAATGAGCAATTCACTTCCTTATTAAATAGATTGTTAAAAAATAGCCTGCAGTTTAGAGAATACCATTGAAGGGAAGATGCCCTCATTACCCAAGATTTTGTACTCTTATTGCAGAAATAAAATTTTGTGTAGAGAATGAAACGTCGTGTTTGTATGTATGTTTTTGTATCTGTTTGGTATTTTTTGTTAGGTGTACTTTGAGTATTAGATTAGGTTTTATTCTTTAATAATAGAAAGATATAGGTTATTTGATAGCAACATAAATATGGAAAATTTATATATGCTGGAATATAATGGCACAACATAAAAATAATATTCAGCATTTTCATACAGAGACTAGGAAGACATGATCACACCCCATGGCTATAACTTCCAAATGAATCTTTGGGACAAGGTCAAGATTTTTTCTTCCCCCAAAGTCTTCTTCTTTAAGAAGTGGTGGGTACTAAAGGGTTTATTAGTACCATAAATCGCCTTTCTTGTCATTCAAACACCCAGAAATGCAGGACATGATACTGGCTTTTTCAGTGATGGAATATAAATCATTCAAGATTAAATTATTAGATAATTTGGAAACTTAACAGTTTGCATTTTGCACTTCAAATTGTTTTGCTGACTTGCACTTTTTATGGCTGTCCTGGATTTTATTAACAGTCTTTAAGACATCTATCACCTCTTTCCTCTTCATTTTCCAATGGGCAAATTTTCACAGGAAGGAGAGTTGCAACCCTGATGCCTGCAGTAGCTGCTCCAAAAAGATTGCTGTATTTTCATTGACATGCAGTGCATTACCATAATTGGCTTTTCTACATGATAGGAGAGAGGAAATAATAATGTCATTTTATTTACAGCCAGAGTGTCGCTTTATGAGACTTCTCCAAGTTTCTGCCATGCTGTGTAGGTCAAATGACATCTTTTGATCAGTCCTGTCCAAAGACATCAAAGCTGAGTGGCATGTAATGGAGACCTAGTGACAAACCAAATCTAGGAAAGAAATAAGACTGCCAGTTTCCCATTAAACAGCCTGCTAAACAGCACAGCTTCCCCGTGTCGGCTACGAAACCACTCTGACCACCTAAATCAGGAGAATGAAAGGAGGCTGAATTGGACATTAGTACTGCAAATGACTGCAGTGATTGCCACTATTTCCCTCCTCCCCCTGCCCCAAAAAAATCAGCAAGCAAACCATGCGAGTTACAGTGAGACTGGTCTTCTCCCATTTCATTTATGTTCTGCCACTTGCTGGTTTTCTGATCTGGTTTATTTAGGTTTGACATCAGCCAAATGGTGTAGCAGGATATCTCTGACAGATATTCTTACTGATTTAACATGGAGCAGACCTTAGAAAAGATGGATCTTCCGAGACAGAGTTTCAGCTTTTGTTGGAATTTCGTCATTTATTTATTTATTTATTTATTTCGTTTTGCCCTTTCTCCCCATTTTGATGTCAAGTTGTACGGTTACTGCATACTGTCCAACTCTTGGGGTTTACAGAATGTTATAAGTGGTGTAGGCTGATGTTGCCTTTAACTTAGGTTGTAGCAAATGTCTTTTGCAAGTATGAATTCTTAAAAATGGAGTTTAACATAGCGGTTTGAGGGCATGAATTGGTATAAGATATTATGATTTCTCCTATATTCCAGCGAGGTTCTCTAAAAGCCATGTTTAGAAGGGTACTATTGAACTTTGTGAACAGTCAGCAATATTCTAGGTGAATCCCTTTGCTCCAAAGTGAATTGAAGTGAACATCTTTATTTGGGAGCAGTTGTTAGGGAGAACAACATTGGATAAAAACAAAAAAACACCAAAAGATTGTATATATGTGCCTGTTGTTAAAATTCTTCTATCTTTTTGCCAAACCAATATATTATATATGTCTATAGTTTGTTGTCCACAGAACAGAAGATAATTTTGAGTTTCTGACATTTGAGCCACCATGCAAATGACCACAGCTGATTAAGTTAATTAGAAATTTCAGCCAGAATTGTTTGAGATCATTTCACCAAACACACACACACACGCACACACATACACACACACGCACACACACACACACACACACACACACACACACACACACACCCCCCTTACTGTGAAAAGAGCCTGTTTTTGAACAATACTTAATTATAAATTCATTCCATTTGAGGTTACTATGATGCACATGACATTTTAAATTAAGATTTCTTTTTCTGTGGTATGGCCAGTTGGATAAATATTTTTGGTTATTTAGATTTTTGATGTTTTTGGAAAAAATTACTCAAAGCAAGGCAAATTATTTCTTTTAGGCCAATGGTATGTACACTAAGGCTTCGAAGAAAGGCATGACAAAGTTCATTTGCTTTATCAGAATGAGTCATTTACTTCATGCTGTATCATGTCTCTTCGCTATAAGATTTAGCCTCATTTTTGCAACTGAAAATAGCTTTTGATGAAGAGAGTTTTTTTTGTTTTGTTTTGTATTAGCTTCCAAAATTGGCTCCTAACTTCTCAAGAGTCCCAGTTTCTCCATCTTTAAAATGAGTGTTGGAATTGATGGGAGTCCCTAAAGTCCCATCTAGTTCTGAACCTATGTCTCTATATAAATTGTTTTTTCTTTCTGGGTCTTAGTTTTTTCCTTAGTAGATTGAGGAGTTGGATTAATTAAATTCTCTTCAATATTTCTTCCAATTTAAGATCCTGCATATTTTCTCATTGTAGCTATCTTAATTGATTTATATACTAAATCGCTGCATATTATAAAATTGCTAAACATCTTATGGACATGAACTTGTATCTGCTTTCTTCCTCCACATACACCCACATTTTCCAGCTGTAGCAGGGGTCCCTGGGATATATTTTCTTGATCTCTGCCTGTAAAAATTGTTTTCTCCTAAATGAAACACACATTCCTTCCTGAGAGTTTTTTTTTTGTTGTTTCTTTTTGGTTGTAACTGAAGGAGGGAGAGGTCAGAAGACCATAGAATTGATATCTGGGAGCTTGGAATCCAAGCTTAGAATTAATTTAACTTGATTTAGCAGGTGTTTTCCTTGAAACTAGTCACAATGACATTTATTTTGTTCTAGCTTTGAAACTAAAGCTTTCACTTTGGAATCTGTTTCTCAAGGATGTGTTATCTAAATCTTATTCTTTCTTAAAAGTCTCTAGATCTAGTTACATTTTGTATTTAGACTAAAAGATTATAAGCTCCTTGAGGGCCGGGACTGTTTCATTTCTGTCTTTGTATCACTAGTGCTTAGCACATGGTAGGCACTTAATAAATACTTGTGGATATAGATTGGTGATAGCTAACCAACCCATAGTGCTTTCGGTAGCATTTTTTTAAAGACAGAAAAGAACAAAAGGATCTCTAAACTTCCTTAATTTATTATGTATGCTAAATTATTAAGTAAAAAACAAGTTGATTTCTCTTCTTAAAGTTTAACCATCCACCTTCTCTTTCCCCCTTCTTTTTGGGTACGACGGAAAACATTTTCAAAGTGTGCTGGAGTCGTGTCCCCTGGTCTCAAACTTAAACACCTTCTTCCATCCTTCTAGCCACAAAACTCTTGTCTCTTGCTTCACTTAAGGATGCAAATGAAGACTGAAATCCAGAAAAGAACAAAAGTATCTCTAAACTTCCTTAATTTATTATTTATGCTAAATTATTTGGAAAAAACCGAGTTGATTTCTATTTTTAAAGTTTAACCTTCCCTCTTCTCCTTCCCCCTTGTCTGTGGGCACGAAGGAAAGCACATTTTCAGAATGTACTGGAGTTGTGTACCTTGGTCTCAGACTTAAACACCTTCTTCCATCCTTCTAGCCATAAAACTCTTGTCTCTTACTTCACTTAAGGATGCAAATGAAGACTGAAATCCATTCGCCTGCTAAATTCACTTCTCCAGGTGCCCCAGGCATCCTGGGCCTACAGTCTTTGTCAGCCTGATCTCTGGTGCTCTCAATAATGCAGCAAGATTTTGCTCCACCAAAGTGTCACCTGTCTAGGTGAGTTGTGCCAGTGTCTATCTGAAGTGACAGCCATCTTTGAGTACCAGCGTCTTTAACTGACTTCTCTTTCATCATTCATGTTGGAGAGATAACATTTTCGACAAGGTTGTTTCCTCCCTCCTCACCCTCCCACCCCCGACTTCCTTTTCTTGCCCCCCACTCCCCCATCTCCTTCATCCTTTCTCTTCTTTGTTAGAGCACCTGATCAAAACATTATTACTGACAAAGATTTCTCTCTCCAAATTAAATGAGCCCAACTAGCCCGGGAATTTTCACGAAGAAAGAATGTGAAATGCTGATGTTCGAAGTTAATGAATCTGGTAACAGAGAGAACATTATTGAGACTGGATAATATGATCTAACAGCTTTCCTTCTTCTCATCCTCCTTGTAAAGAATGTATGGAAGTCAGTTATGTGGCATGATTCTAACATCTGTCCTACCCCATAATGGTAATTTGTATAAGTAATGGAAACAGGTTAAATACTTCCATTCTAATGTTGCCAGCAGGGATGAAAATGAACATTTCAATGAAATAATCTCGACAGTGCAGGGAGGGGAGGGGTGCATGGACTGATTCATCTCCAGCTCCCTTTAGTGATCCGAACACTAATGAGAAGGCTTGAATGTATAGTTTATCAGATAGAAGAGGAAGAGCAAGTAAATCTTTCAGATTAGAATCACTGCAAAAATATGCTGGCATGCAAGATGCCTTGGTCTTCTGTTGCAAACCTTGGCTAATAATTTCTTCAGTTCATTCTAGGAGTGAAAGGAGAGGGAAAATGGTGAGAAAGGGGTGAGGGATATTTTTGTTGTTCTGTAATGGGCTGCCTGTAAGGGTTATCTTCAGCTGCCTGAAACCACAGAGGTGTTTATATCTCTTAGGACTTTTGCATTAAAATACAAAGGAGTAGGAGCACTTGCATTTTCTCTCTCTCTCTCTTTTTTTCTACATAATTATAAATAAATCCCATCTTCCTGTTAGAACCGACCTGTGATTGCCTGAAACACTCTTATTTTCCTTAGTCGCTAATGTAAAGACCAGCCATTTTATTTGAGCTCTTGTCACTATAAACATAAATTAAAAAAAAAATTTCTGGACTTCTTATTGCGCAGTCTTCACCACTATGTTTAATCATACTTCCTAGGAAATTATCTAGTTGTTTAGTAGAAGGAATATTGGCTTTGTTGTTCATTATAATACATGGCCTTTTATTTTCATTTTCTGACTTTATCAGTTTTAATTTGAGGATTTTTTTAAGAATGTGAATAATTTCAGACATTTTCTTTTGAAAAGACTATATTGGTAAATTATCTTTATCCCTATGTAAAAATGGGCTGAAATCCTTAATTCTCTTTTCCCCTTGACCCAGTTGTGTACACATATGACACAAAGCTAAAGTTAAAATTTAAAAATTCAGTCAGTCATGCCAATATTTTTCTCTATAGCACTTAACATCTGGATATTTCCAGATAGTTAGATATTAGGTATTGCATAGACTGAACATCTGGCTGATTGAGCGAATTTTCACTTTTCATCTGGATGCTTTGGCATCATGTAGAAACAGATACTGAGCACATGGCACACTGTGGGACTGGACATTTTGAATAACCATTATAGTTTTTGCTGGTTTAGGAGCCCTGGATTAAATGCTGTACTTTAAAAAATTTACAATATTTAAGGGGCAGATACCCCATTTTATTGTTGTTTCAGTTACGTCGTAAGGGAGTGTGCAGTTTTGAAGAAATGATGTGTGTAATTTTTAGCAGCTATAGTAGCACTCACCTGTTATAGAATATCACATGGTGAGGGTTCACAAAAACACCTTCTCTATTTTGCACATAATTGGGGTACAGATTAAGATTCAGGTTCGGGGGGAATAAAAATCTAATTGCTTGGAGCCAGTGTTGTTAAGGCTCAAGGGAATTTGGAACTTTACCACATTTAGCCATTAAAAACAAATACAGCTGTCACTTCTTGCTACTCTTAAAATGATTGCTGAATATAAAAAATCATGTTTTCCTTAAAGAGGGAAAAAAGATCGGTTTTTTAATTGCCATTTGACATACAGGGGTCATGAGTTGAAAAATATAATTTTACTAATTTCATAGCTAAAGTTGAAATGTTTGTGTTGTGTTATAATTTAAAAATCAAAGATGTGTTCTCTCTCTGTGTGTATATATTTCAGACAACAGATGTGTATTTACAGTGTAAATCCTCTCACTGCAAATGTGATTATGTGCTCTACCCCTAACATGGACCATATATATCGCCTTGTGTCCACTTACATTAGAATGCAGAGCTTTTAATGCTGCTCGAAGATGACAGCACATCTTTAGGGAGACATTGGCATCCAGAAGGCACATTTTATGGGCAAAAATATTAACAAGGTTTAATAAAAGACACCCCCACAACAATATAAAGTCTCTCCCCTTTTTCTCCCCACTTTCCTTTCACCATCCCCATTTATATAGAGTATGGGATTATAGAGCTTTGGGGTATCTGTATGTGTGTGTTTTCCTTTATATACCCGCAAAATAAGATTGGCAGCATTATGTTACTGTTCTGGTGGTTTTGTTGGCTTGTTCAAATGGCTTTAAAGCAATCTGTGGTGCTGCTCAATATATTTTCCCACTCACTGTAGGACATACTGTACATGTTAACAGTCACATTTTGCAGCATTGTGTTAGGCTCAGGAAGTGCACGGGGGAGTGAAAGGAGGCTGTTTTGACACCAAAAAAATGGCAGAAATCATGATTTGGAGTCTTTGTTTTATTTGATGGAGGAAAATGTCATTTATTGTTCTGAGTAATTTGTGAAAGGAAATTTTAACATTTAAGATTCCCACAGTTTCCTCATTCATCCAAATTTCTAGGGAGAGGGTAAGGTTGAGGTGGGCCCAGTGTAAGAAAGTGGACATATCATGGGGATTTTAGGGAAGAGATAATGCAGCAAGTTTGATTATATTTTAGTGCTTGAATGTCCTCTCTCTCTCTCTCTCTCTCTCTCTCTCTCTCTCTCTCTCTCTCTCTCTCTCTCTCTCTCTCTCTCTCTCTCAAAATCTTTTAGACTAAAAAATCATGTTCACCTTGTGAAATACCATATGATGGCCCCATTGCCAGCACCATTACATTTCTGCATATACTGTAGTGCATTACGGTACATTTGTACCAATATGAACTAGAGAGGTTTTTAAAAAAATGAATGCCTATGGCAATGAAAAAAATGATTCTCACAAATAAATTCCTCTTTTATAGAAAGTGCATCTGTATGTGTGCCCTGTGTGTATATATTTATGTACCTACCTAGCACTGTGATAAAAGGGAAAAGGCACATACCAGTGCACATCAACACAGTTGGAATCATCCCCTGAAAACTCTTGCAGGTTTTTATGGTTTCTTTTTCTTTTTTTTTTTTTCCTGGGATAACTTAAAAGAAAAACATTTGAGGAAAGTTATTATGAGAATTGACTGCTGTTAGCCAGAGTAGACTTCATAATTACATAGATAGGGAATTATCCTTTTTTTTAACGTGATGCAATTTAAAAAATTAATTCAGACTGCTTTTAAAAACAGCCAAGGAATTGTATAAGTTTATATTAGGGTTACTCTTAAAAATACTAATTATATGTTAAGCCCATATAATGGGCTGTGTGGTAGCTATCTTGTGTATCATATTGATGCATATTTTCTAGCAGATAGTAGCATATTTAAATATTAAAATTCTAATCATTCATGCTAACAGTTGGTCATTCATTAATAACTCAGCTGCCCACACATATACACATATGCATAATTTCCAGAAGGGTTGAAAATTCACATTTTTGTCCTTTTAACCTAGTTTTCTTGGAGATGTGCATGTGCGTGTGTGCATGTGTGTGTGTGATTATGTATATATATATATATATATATATTTTTTAAGTTTCTAAAAATTCAGAGCTATTGGTAATTTTTTGGCTACTGACTTTGAATTTATTTTTTTTCTTTCTCCTACATGAGCATGTATAAGACACTTTTGTAGGCAACTTGACATACACAGTATTAGAGGTAATAATTACCACACTATAATAATCTGGTGATTTTGAGAATTAAGTATACCTAATGGCAAACAGATATTTTGGGGGGTGAATGAAATGGTGCCTTTGGGCTTAGATTCAATCCTTTATTTCATTTGTATCTCATATTAGTTTCTGTTATGTTAAAGTGGATTTTCTAAGCAAAAGCTTCTAGTTTGGCTCTCACTGAAGATGGTTTCCAACTTGCTTTAGTATTAATATTTTCTCTATTTCCTCATAGAAAATGTAGAAGCGGAAGCAAACATTTTAAGTTGGGTATTTGGGAATATTGATCACAGTTATGTGCCCGTCTCTTCATAATATCCCAGGAATGTGTTTTTTTGTATTAGCTCATTTGTCCTGTTATATTTTAGTCTTTATCTGTTTGTATGTGATCACATGGGTACAAATTGAATTGTGTTAGGGGTTTTATTTTTTATTTTTTAAAATAAAAGAATATTTCAATTGTACATTTAAAACTAAGTAATAGTAATAGACATCTGTGTGCTTGCTTTCTTATATTTCTGTATGGCAGCGGTTTGCTCCTGTTTTTTCATTTCTTTTCTATTTCTCTTTTCATTTTTCATAATATATTTTTCCTTAACAATTAGAACATCCTTAGAATTTATGCGGATTATGGCAAATGCTGTAAGAAGTTTGGAGGAAGGACTTTGGGAAAAAGAAAAAATGCATTTGTGGGACCTTGAGATTTTTTTTTATGCTTATTTACTAAACATGCGATTGTCTAAGAATTACTGGGTGTGTGTGAGAGAGAAATTAAGTTTACTGTATAAATTACTTTTAGATTCCTAATTGAAATTATAATCAGTGAACATCAGTGTCATATAGTTGCAAACTCTACAACTCCTAAAAATGTTTTCCAACAGTGTCTTTTAAATGAAGAACAATTTTCATGGCAAATCAGCAAGTGTTTTATATAAACTGACACATTAGATAATGAATGATATAAAGCAACCAAAATTTGCTAACATGATAAGATTCATTTTTTTTTACTTAGCACAGAAGAACCGAATCGTAATTCTCACTTTCTCCAATATACCTTCTTCAGACTTCCAACAAGGAGCCTTACAAACATTTTACCAAGTCATTGTTCATGCAGCTTGCAACATTCCTTCTAGAATGGGAAAGAATGAGTCCTCTAACTATGGATATTTTTTCATTATATATTTGCAAGGTGTGCTCTGATTTGCAGAAAACCCACCTGCATTGTACTACCAAGATGAGATTTCTATAAAAGTGCTCTATCGTAAATCTGGAGGAAGCTGTGTACAGTAAGGTTCTACAGTGCAATGAAAATGTACATTTATCACTTAGGTTCATGTAAGCCACTTTTGTGAATTGGGCCCTTGGAGTAAATGTATTTTGATATAATGGCCATCTGTTCATGAATATCACATTTGCCAGACTAAAAAAATAGTTTGATGTAGATAAACACGTAATTTGGTACGATTATATAGTTTCACCAGGTGGCAATACAATAGCAAAGTTTGATATTTACTGTAAGCCAATAACCAAGCTGGGAATGTAGTCCTATGTTTTATATTTGTCCCTTTAAAATATCCATTTCCCTTATTTGTGGCCAACTCTCAATTATACGTGCTAATGAGGGAAAGAGAGAGCCTCGATAAACAAAATTCCTGAACCTTATTTTTGTCATTTATTTCAACCTCTTTCCTATCAGATCCGTAGAAGAGTTGCTAACGAGGAACATTTTTTGCCTGGTTTGAGTTTTACAACCTCTCCCTTCCTTCCTCTGTTTTCTGGCAAAGATTCTAGTAAGCAGGGAAATAGCTGAAGCAGACAGCAGGAGAAAAAAGGAGATGAAGAAAATGAGCCTAGATAGACCAGAGATGGAATAACTGATGCCTGAAATAAGGGAATTGGCTAACTTAGCAATTTTGGTGACTAACTTTTCTTCAGAATAGTCATATGGCATTGATATGAGATTTAATTCTATGTGTGTGTGTGTGTGTGTGTGTGTGTGTGTGTGTGTGTGTATACACTCACATAAAAATAATATGTGCAGATTATAGACATTTCTAGATAACATTTTGGGATAGTTTTATTCTGGTTTATTCCCATTTGAAAAGATTCCATCTTTCACTGAACACGATGCTTATATGATATTATGTTAAAACAAGAACATACCCTGTGATATATAGTAGGCTGCCCTATATATAGCCACAGTCCCTTCTCCCAATGGTCCTTGGCTTGTCTGTAGGGCCATGGTGGCCAGCAATGGGTGGGCAAACACATGATTATGCTTAGCCCAGGATCAAATGGTTTAGAGTTTTACCTTTATTAAGGATGTCACAGCAGCAGCCAGTTTAAGTCAGTAGCTATCCAACCAAACAAAAGGAGTTTAATTCTTTTCTTCCCAATAGCTATAAGCTTTTTGAGTTGTAGGGAGTAGGAGCCTTTCACGTATATCTGACCTGGAGAATCCAGGTGACTTGGCTGCAGTCACATAAGACTGGCCCAGCTATATGCTAGGCTGGCTCTTACCCCAGAGAAATTAGGATCTCTGACAAACTTCCATGACAAAAGTCACTGCAGGTTCATATTATTATTTATCTCTATTCTTCCCTGTATGGAGAGCAAAGAATAAAACAGAATCAGTCAATGGACAGTTTACCTGATTACATGTTTGGTTTGGGCTTGTGTCACCACATAGCCTTAGGTTTGGTCCACAGTTTTTAGACCACAGTTTTTAAGCTGTGTTGATTCCAAATACCTATTGGCTATTTCACGTATCGCATGATTGTACGGCAAAGATCCATGGTTAGACTAGACCCAAGGTACTATTATGGAATCATCTGAGCCTTACCAGTGCAAGGGTTGACTCAGTCTTTTCAGGTGATCTCTGCATGCCAGAAGGGGCAGCCACCATCAAAGTTTTCATGTTTTGTTTGCCTTTTCCTAGAATCAGACCATAATTAACCACGAGGGGAACTTCTAATTTGCTATAGTAAACTTTTTATAGAATAGTACCCATGACTTCCTTTGCTCTGACTTGAGCCTCATTACCTTTCAAAGCTGTATATTTAGGTTAATGCACCACACATGAAATTTCAGAGTCCTCCTGAATGATGAATACAGGAAAAAACACTTCCTTCTTTCCACTGACTCTTCTCCCCCAAGAAAATAAAAACAGGTTAGCCTACCCTTGAGAAAGACTGCTTAAAGGGTTAAGTTTGAATATTTTCTGAAGTGAAAGAGAAGTTGCAGAGAATGGGACACAGAATATAATATATGAAAAGAGAGCATCATAGGTATGAGTCCAGAAAAGAGCTAGATTTACATTGTAGAATTATAATATTATCTAAAATCCTCCTACCTCTCTACCTTTTCATATTATTTAGCACAGTGCCCTGCACACAAAAGATACTCAATAAATCTTTGAGAAATGAGCATATAAACGACATAACCCTTTCTGTCTCAGCCAGCCATGAGAACATCAAGGCCTACCCATGTTGGGCATCTTGCCATCTTCCCTGATGCTACTCACCTCTAGCTTCCCTATTCTTTTCCACTCCTGGCTCTGGGAACAATAATCACATCAGTATTATCATCACTACTGGATAGGGCATAGCAATTTACTGCCTTTTAAGTCCAATTATAATTCCTGTGACTGCTTAGCCCTAGACCAGGGATGGGCAAGCTAGGATGGGCAAACTATGGCCCGTGGGCCAGATGCAGCCCCCTGAAATATTCTATCCAGTGAGCAACATTATTCCTAATCTGACGAATACAATGAGTAGTATACAATACAATGAAACTTTGAAAGAGTTGCTTTAGAAACAGACTGACAGACGAGCATTTCCTTTCCTTTGGCCCCCTCTTTAAAAAGTTTGCCCATCATTGCCCTAGACCAAAACTCCCTTCCATGGTCACCATTCCTCAATATGTTTTTTGTCTCCCTAGAAGAATATGAACTCCTTCAGGTCAAGGACAATCTTACTTTTGTGTTTGAATTATCAATGTCTAGAATAGTATGTGGCAAACAGTAGATACTTAATAAATGCTTGTTCATTCTTTAATTAATGTCCCTCTTCTGCCATTAGCTTCTGTTTAGGAATGGAAGTATCATTCAGAGCTGAACAAGCTCTGTAACTACAATCAGCCTTTGGTTGGAAATAGGGAGCCACAGCAATTTTCCCACGTTGGTATGTTACTTGTTTTTATGAAAGTAGTTCAAATGCATAGCAAATGAATTTGGAGAAAGTCACTTTCCATAGATAGGAGCCACGTCAAATAAAATGTTTCCATCACATTTATTATTTTATTTTTAAGTAATATTTTATTTTCCCCCTAATTACATATAAAATAATTTTAACATTTCATTTTAAAAAAATTGAATTCTAAATTCTCTCTCTTAATTCCTCTCTTTTCCCTTAACTGAGGTGGGAAGCAATATAGACTTACAAGCATCACATTTATAAGGATAAACTTGGTTCTTTGAAAGTATTACTGAAGTTAACGTGAACTTCACATGTCTTTCATTTTTCAACAGGGACTCAAGTTCAGTCAGCACTTTAGGAAACTGATCATTAAAATCAAGGCACAAGGTTTTAAATTAACAAATATTAACAGAAGTATAACTTAATACAGGTATAGGAGCTACACCCTACTGATTCAAATAAGCTATTGGTTCTGAAAATGAGAAATCAATAAAGGAAAAGACATTGACACAGGCTGTTGCCAATTCCTGAGGATGGTTAACCAACAACATAAAACATTTACCACAATAAGGAGACAAAAAAGTTCAGAAACTGCCTTAATGAGCAAGCACTTCACTAAGTTTAAAATATTAACTCATTTATAAGGCTTTGCAGAGGAAAATTATGGAAGACTATCAGCAGTATTTCTGCAAGGAACAATGGAAAGGAAAATGAATCTGCAGAAAGTTTGGCATAAGACCAAGCTGAGTTAGGTCATTTCAAAAGCATTTAAAGATGAAACAGGAAGGGCAGTAAATGGATGAAAAGTATAATAGACATATTAGCACTTCTATTATAAACTGTTTACGTTATCAATCAATAGCCATTTGTTAAGCACATACAATGTTCCAGATAAGTAAATATGGACTATGTACAAAAGAAATACATAATTAGTTGTAGAGTTGCTCTAACTGGGTGACTTAAGAAAAGCCTCTTGAAGGAGGTGCTGAGTTTTGAAAGGGTCTGGGGTTTTAAGGTGTTCAGGTGAGGATGGAAGAGCATTCTAATCACAGACGGTGGCTTGTAAAGGGGCATGAAAGTAGGTGATAGAATGTCATAAATTGACAATAGAAACACCACAAATAAACTCTAATACTTCAGCTCTAGTGTGCAATTTGAGGATGCAGACATAGCATTAAATACAACAGAGTCAGGAAGAACCAATGGACTAGACCCAGTACCTGAAAAAGAAAACTGTGATAAGATACACCATAGTTTCATAAGCATTGAGGGACTGATTTTCAATATGTCTTTATGAAATGTTAAAATGATATTTGGAAAAGTGATATTTTTTAAAAGAAATTAAGAGGATATTCTTAACTACTAACATATATATCTACTTTAGCATCTTCATAAAATCTTTATGAGAATTGTCCACACACATATCTAGGCCATCCTAATTACAATCTTAGAGGAACAGACAAACATCTGCTGATGGTTTTTAATAGCAGACATCACCTTCACATGGTTAGTGAGATGATATAGAGTACAAAATTATACTTTGTTGAAGCTCCACAACTATAGATGTTGTTTCATTTTTGCCTTTGTATCCCAAAGCCTAGCATGGTATAGCTACTTAAAAAACTAAGTGGAGTTAGTGCTAAGTGGAGAAGGTCTAAAGGCTTGATTTCCTCAAGGAATTTCTCAAACATTTACAATCACAGAAGATTACGTGATAGCCATAGGCACAGAGGCAATTTTGTTGAATAGTTGTCTGAGTATTAACATCAAGTAAATGTAAAACAAAGACAACATATGCCCACCTAAGGCATTTGCTGTTGTTCTAGTGAAGTCCAGGTCAATATAAATGGTCAGAGACTTTCCTATAGATGAGGTCCACCCAGTGATCTAGTTTGTGGGACACTATGCTCATTGCATTAAAGTCCCAGAACTTTCAAACATTTCATGAATAGATCAATGATTAGTCTAACAATCTATATAAGAAATCCTTCCCCAACTCCCCACATGTACATGGAAATATATATATATATATACATATGAAACACATATATATGTTCATGTATGCATATACACATTGATGAATATATTCAGATCATTTTTTGTTATATCCTAAATATAGAAATAAATAGGTAGCCATGCCTCTATGCAAATATTCCAATTAGCCAAGGCTACAAAGGTAGTGAGTATCTTAGATAGGTTTTGAACCCACTTCCTCAGCCCCCAGAACCAGCATTCTTTCCATTATATCTCCTCCAGGAAAACTTTGATTTCTTTCAATTTGTAGTTATATCACAAAGTATTTGTTTGCATTTTTCTTATGCACTTAAAATTTATTATTTGACATTTTATTTATTTGTATATGTGCAGTTTCATAATCCTTGACTGTAGGGTCCATGAAGGATATGCTGTACTCAGTTCTCTATTAGAGAGTGTGACACAGTGCAAAGAGAATTAAATTTGGAGTTAGAAAAGATTTCAGCTTTACTCCCACCTCAGATACTTGATAATTCTATGAGCTATGGCAGAAGACTTAGATTTTTACATATCTCACAGGATTTTTGAGTATCAAATGAGCAGTGGTTCCCAAACTTTTTTGGCCTACTGCCCCCTTTCCAGAAAAAATATTATTTAGCACCCTTGGAAATTAAATTAAAAAAAAATTTTAATAGCAATTAATAGGAAAGATAAATGCACCTGTGGCCATCACTGCTCCCCTGGATTGCTGCAGCACCCACCAGGGGGTGGTAGTGCCCACTTTGGGACTCACTGAATGAGAATGTATGTCAAAACTTTTGGTAGACCTTAAAGTATTACATAAATATCAATTATTCATAATTATTTGTTGAATTCAGTTGAATTTGCATTTATATGTGTATATGAGTGTGTTTGTGTGTGTATTTGTACAGAAATTCATAGTCACTCAATAGCTATTGACAGGGCGTGGAGATGAAGCTTTCTTTTGGGTCTCTTTTTGGTACATTTCAGTCCACTTTTGTCCCTGACTCACCCACAAAAGTTCCCTGTGTCTTCAGAGTATTTCTCTTTGCTCAGCAATTTCTCCTCCTAACTTGTCCCCTCATTTCACTTGGACTTATCCTCTGCTGCAGCCCCTCAGCCCTTTCTTTTCCCTTTTCTGGGATACTTACCCTCCATTAACATTTACTTATTCTGTGATACATTCCTTGAAGCTCTTCTTTCTGATAATGTGATTATTAGTGATAATTGTTTAATGCAGAACTCCTCCCAGGTAACATAATGTGATTAGGTTATAGTGATAAATGCACTACCCCTCCCAGGAAACCTAATTACATTTAAATGGGGACTTTTGGTAACTTATGCTTTATACCTAAAAGATTAAGGCTTTTGGTAAAATTTTAGGCCCCCTAAACAGGTTAGCAAGAGATATTTGGAGGCAGGTTGACAGTTTAGCATTTAGCTTATATGTGTGTCTGTTCTACTGGTCTTTGCATCGGACTAACCCTTCTTTGTTATATGCTTATTTTTGAAAGAAAAGCAGTGTTTTTATTGCTTGTCAGAGAGGGTTGTTTTTTGTTATGGAAATTGTAATAATAATGTCTATGCTATATCCTGTGCTAAGAGTCAACCACTAGATCCTGTCCAAAATTTAAAAATGTGCACTGCTTAGAGTGCAGAGGGGAGCCAGCCGTACTTTTATCAGGGAAAGGTAGACATGTGTCTATCAGAAGTTTGGGGGAAGAGACAGACAGTGGCTTCTTTGCCCTGCCCTGAGCTCCATTAGACAGTGAGCCACTTAAGATGTGTGGCAGATGATGGATCCGTGGTTATACTACTTGAGTGAAGTTTTACGTAGAAACGGATGCCTGTTGAAATCTGAAGTCTGTCCCCGCATTATAAAATGGGTATGCATATCCTCCCTATCACTGAGGTATGGGGATGAAGCTTGAACACGTCTTAAGGGCTGGCGGTGGTTTGGCATCTTCAACGTGACTTGCTTCTCCTGACTTTTTTCTTGTCTTTCCGTTCTAGCTTATGTTCCTGAGGAAGAACTGAAGGCAGCAGAAATAGATGAAGAAAGTGTAGAGGATGATGGGTTGTCTCTGGACATACAGGAAAGTGAGTATTTGTGCAATGAAGAAACAGAGATCAAAGAGGCTCAGAGCTACCAGGACTCTCCAGTAAGCACTGCAACTAATCAGGATGCAGGGTATGGGTCACCATTCAGTGAAAACAGTGACCAGGTAGCCCATTTCAAAAACTCTTCATCTAAAGAAGAAAAAGAGGATCCTCAGTCAACAGACAGTGCACCCTACCCACAAGACAGTTTGGCACAAATCAAAGCCGTGTATGCAAACTTACTCTCTGAATCCTGTTGGTCCAGTCTAGCCTTGGATTTAAAGAAATCCAGTTCGACAACCAGCAACAATGAATCCAGCCAGAATGAGAGCACCACCACTACCACCCCCACCTCTACCACAACCACCAGTACCAGTGCCAGCACCCACAGCACCAGTACCAGTACCCACACAAGTACGGGCACCAGCACGAATAGCAGCAGCAACACTGGCAACAGCAACAGCAGCAGCTCTGGGTACGACTGGCACCAGGCAGCCCTGGCTAAAACTTTGCAGCAGACTTCCTCCTATGGACTCCTCCCAGAGCCTAGCCTTTTTAGCACGGTACAGCTTTATCGGCAGAACAACAAACTGTATGGATCGGTATTCACGGGTGCTAGTAAATTCCGATGCAAAGACTGTAGCGCCGCCTACGATACCCTGGTGGAGCTCACAGTGCACATGAACGAGACTGGACACTACCGGGATGACAACCGAGATAAGGACTCAGAAAAGACCAAGAGATGGTCTAAGCCCAGGAAGCGATCGCTGATGGAGATGGAGGGCAAGGAAGACGCCCAGAAAGTGCTGAAATGCATGTACTGTGGACATTCCTTCGAATCTTTGCAAGACCTGAGTGTCCACATGATAAAAACAAAGCATTACCAGAAAGTGCCTCTGAAGGAACCAGTGCCGGCCATCACCAAACTGGTCCCTTCTACCAAAAAACGAGCACTTCAGGACTTGGCTTCGCCTTGTTCACCTGAGCCAACAGGGATCTCGGCAGAAGTGGTGCTGACAGAATCGGCGAAAGATCAGAAAATGGCAAACCCGTATGTGACGCCGAATAATCGTTATGGCTACCAGAACGGTGCAAGCTACACGTGGCAGTTCGAGGCGCGCAAAGCCCAGATCCTGAAATGCATGGAGTGCGGCAGTTCCCATGACACCTTGCAGCAGCTGACCGCCCACATGATGGTCACTGGCCATTTCTTGAAAGTGACCACCTCAGCCTCCAAGAAAGGAAAACAGCTCGTGTTGGATCCCGTGGTTGAAGAAAAGATACAGTCTATACCCTTGCCACCCACCACACATACCCGGCTACCCGCCTCCAATATTAAAAAGCAGCCCGACTCTCCTGCAGGATCGACGACCTCTGAAGAGAAGAAGGAGCCAGAAAAGGAGAAAGTCTCCACTGCCAGCGAAGCCGAGAAGAAGATTAAGGAGGAGAATGAGGACTCCTCAGAAAAATTCGAGACGACCACCGTTTATCAGTACCTGCGAGAGGAGGACCTGGACGATAGCCCCAAGGGTGGCATCGATATTTTAAAATCTCTAGAGAACACAGTGACCACTGCTATCAGCAAGGCTCAGAACGGGGCGCCCTCCTGGGGAGGATACCCCAGCATCCACGCCGCCTACCAGCTCCCAGGAACAGTGAAACCTCTGCAGCCCGCTGTACAGAGTGTGCAAATGCAACCCTCCTACGCCAGCAGCGTGAAGTCCCTATCTTCAGAGCACAATGCACTAGTCCATTCTCCAGGTAGTCTCACCCCCCCACTTCATAAAAGCAATGTATCTGCTATGGAGGAATTGGTGGAAAAGGTGACGGGTAAGATCAACGTGAAGAAGGAGGAGAAAGCGGTGGAAAAGGAGAAGAGTTCTCCGCCTAAGCCCACGTCTCCTGTCGCGAAAGAGAACAAGGATTTCCCCAAATCCGAGGAAGTGAACAAACCACAGCAGAAGAAGAGTCCTGAGGCGGACATGCAGAAGGCCAAAAAGGACAGTCCAGCAGAAGCTCATACCCCAAATGGTACAGAGCCTCTCAAAGTAAAAGTCACCAATGGCTGTAATAATCTTGGGATTATCACAGATCATTCACCTGAGCCATCTTTCATTAACCCACTGAGTGCTTTACAATCCATTATGAATACCCACTTAGGCAAAGTTTCTAAACCTGTCAGCCCTTCTTTAGACCCCTTGGCAATGCTGTATAAAATTAGTAACAGCATGTTGGACAAGCCTATCTACCCCACTACCCCAGTCAAACAGGCTGACGCCATCGACCGGTACTACTATGAAAACAGCGACCAGCCCATTGACTTGACCAAGTCCAAAAATAAACCCCTCGTTTCTAGCGTAGCTGATTCAGTCTCGTCGCCTCTTCGGGAAAGTGCACTGATGGACATCTCTGACATGGTGAAGAACCTCACGGGTCGCCTGACTCCCAAGTCTTCGACCCCTTCCACGGTGTCCGAGAAATCGGACGCTGACGGGAGCAGCTTCGAGGAGGCTTTGGATGAGCTGTCACCTGTCCACAAGAGGAAGGGGCGGCAGTCTAACTGGAATCCTCAGCATCTGCTGATCCTTCAAGCTCAGTTCGCTTCCAGCTTACGAGAGACTCCTGAAGGGAAATATATTATGTCAGACTTGGGCCCACAGGAACGGGTGCACATCTCTAAGTTTACTGGTCTTTCCATGACCACCATTAGCCATTGGCTGGCCAATGTGAAGTATCAGTTAAGGAGGACAGGGGGAACTAAATTCCTAAAGAACCTAGACACGGGGCATCCTGTTTTCTTTTGCAATGATTGTGCCTCTCAATTCAGGACTGCTTCGACGTACATAAGTCATCTAGAGACACACTTGGGCTTTAGCTTGAAGGATCTGTCCAAGTTGCCACTCACTCAGATTCAAGAACAGCAGAATGTTTCAAAAGTCCTCTCAAACAAAACTTTGGGCACACTGGGAGTTGCCGAGGAGGACTTGGGCTCCACATTCCAGTGTAAGCTCTGTAACCGGACTTTTGCAAGCAAACACGCAGTCAAACTGCACCTTAGTAAAACACATGGCAAATCCCCTGAGGACCACCTGATCTATGTAACTGAATTAGAAAAACAATAGCGTCCAGGTATGCAAGTGACCATGGGAACATTGCACTAAAACTTCTGAATAGTACTGCACTAGGCCTGATCTGAGCCTCTGAAATCAGTCTTACTTTTGTTGTTGAACTGCCTATCTGGACCTTGGTTTTTCTTACACATATTTTGTAGTTCTATTTATATGCTCTTTGTCTGATCTGTGCATGTTTTTTTTTTTGTTGTTGTTGTTGGTTTTTTTTTTTTTTTTTGGTGAGTCAAAGTCTGACCTTTATTTTCAACATCTGTTCTTGATGTTAAGCTATCTTTTGTAGGATATAGTGGGACACACTATTCAGAGACATTAATTTAGCCGTAAAGAAAGACACAAATAACAATGATAAAAAAGACATCCTAAAATTACAAAGTTGCCATGACAATAAAGGTCATAGAGCCTAGTAATGTCAAATTTAACCCTCTGAGGACTGTAATAGCATTTCTGTGCCTTTTCCAAAAAAAAAAAAAAAAGGCTTAAAAGGCATATTTCATTCAGATCAAAAGCTGTGTCAGACACAAAACTTATTTAATAATTAAAAAAAACTAATAAGCTTTTTTTTATTCAGAACTGGTTTGTGAAGAAAACATGCATGCAGCTGTTGGAAGATAGAAAGCTATCTAGTACTCATGGGGTTAGGAAGCTACAACTGTACAAGTTTAAACAAAAATCAGACCCTAGTTGCCACTATGCCCAAACCCTCTGGATGCTGAAAAATGCCACTTTTGGCAAAAAAAAAAAAAATAAAGTATGCAAGCTGTTATTTAAAAAGTGTAAAAATGCTATTTCTTTTTTCCTGTAAAATACTGCAGTTTATAGTTATTTACAAATGTAAGCTTTGGTACAAGCTGACCTTTCTATAGCGTGCTGCATTGGTAAATGAAAAAAAAAAACCTGGGGCAAATGTTGGAGTCTTTTCCTTGTAAATTGCCAGCATCAGCTTAAACTACTACATGTTACATATCGTACCATTTTAAACTGTTCAACTTTCTTTGTACCTTCTGGCTGTATGCTTTTCTCTTTTAACTTTTTATATTGTCATTTTATATTCGATTTCTGTGTATATAATGTAAAACCACAATTTTTGAATAAAATTTAGTTCCTGCAGCTTGATTTAAAGAGAGAAATTTTACTGGCACCTGCATCTTTCCAGATGCATGTTCTTAAAGGGACTATCAGACAAAAATAAATAAATAAAATAAAGCAAGCAATGCACTATTAATTATACATTTTGATGTTCTATCATTAATATTGTACAGTACATTTTGGTTCACACAATTAAATCCACTTGTTTCTCAAATGTAAAATAAACCCACATACAGTTCTTGATTTACATACATTGTCATGTCGTCATTATGTTGCCTTTTAGGTATTATTTCAGCAACGAGAGGTATCACTTAAGCAGTCGACCAACAAAAGTCTATTCAAAATCATCTGTTCGTGATCTGTGTGCTGACATATTTCCTTCATGTGATAGATATTAACATATTTTAAAAAAACGATCTTAAAATCTCAACTCCAGTGGGTAACAGAATCATTCTGGGTTTATCCAGTGGCTGATAAGTGTTCTGTGCTCAGCTAGTCGAAGAAGGTTCATTCAGTGAATCTCTATATGCTATTTGAGAACACTTATAATTATCCTCTGTGTGCATCCAGGGGCTTCTTGATTATGGCACGGGGGAGGGCGAGTCTTCCAGGTCTTGTAGTAGGAAAGACCTTTGTGGTTTTGGTACTGGTCCTGGATTGAAGTAGCAAGAAAGACTTCTGTCCACCCTTTCTAAATACAAAGTTTTGAGTGAAGTCAACACTCTCACATTAGGTATCTGGCATCAGTCATTTCTTTCTTGTGCATTGCAGATTGCATTTAGAATGCCAGGGAGTGCTGACCGTCTGGACAGCTCTAATATGTGAGAGCTATGGAGGACTGTTCTATTGAAGATCCCTTGGATTTTTGTCTTTTCTTCAGTTCAATCTTAAGCTGATGACTTAAAGAGAAATGTTTCTTTTTTCTATCCCTTGTTTTAATTTTTCATAAAATCAAGAACGGTTAGGCTCACAGTACTATGTTAAGCAGTAGCAAAAACAATTGTGGTATTTTCATTATTTTTTTTTACATTATTTCTAATCCTAATGACAGCCAAGTATTGTTCTGTTTCCTTTAATGATTTTAGGAGAACAGAATAGGTTCTAGTCAGTTATATTTGCACAGGTTTTTAATTTTTTTTTTCTGATACTACTATAGCACAATGCCAGTAAAGCTATTTTAAACAAAAAATACCCCCCTTCCTTTCTTGATTGGTACATACCTATGTCCTTTAGGGGTTCTAGCCATTTAGATATTACAGTCCAATTATTGGATGTTTATGTACTTTGGGCCCAAGGGGTGATAGTGAAGAATAACAATTAGGCCAATAGTAGTAATTCATGGTCTTTGCACAATCATCCTTTGAAGATGTGTTTATTTTAATATAGGCTTGCAAGTGTAAGGATAATATATTATTTATATAATATATAATATATGTTACAGATAACTTCTGGACAAAGATGGAGAACATCTTGAGTGACAGATTGTTGGTTATTAATTTTTATATAACATTATTTAAAATATATTAATTTAAAAACAATATTTATAATTGATAAATATTGTTATTATTTATATAAATAATACTATATTACTTATATAACATAATCTTGAATAAAAGGGTTATGAAATTATAGGTGAAATGTAGCAGTAGAGCAGTAAGAGATCTATTGAAGTGGTTGGTAGAGTCCTATCTAATATAAATATGAAAAATATCTGGGGATTTTAGGGAACTAAAAGTACAATATGCCAATGGAGTGTCAAGGCTGGTAAAAAGAGTGGAGATAATGTTAGGCTTCATCAAGAGATGCATTAGGTCCAATACTAGGGAGGTGATGGTAGTCCTGCTTTATTCTGCTCTGGCAAAATCATCTAGAGTGATAAATTTCAAACTGGAAAGGATCTTAGAAATTCTCTGGTCCAAGCTCCTCCTTTTACAGATAAGGATCTGAGGGCTAGAGAAGTAAAGTGATTTGCCTAAGGTCACCTAGGCAGAAAATGGAAGAGCCGAGATTTGGACTTATGTCCTTTGACTCCAAGTGCAGCATCCTTACCACAATACCATGCTCTCTTGACCTGAAGAACTGTGTTCAGTTCTGGGCACCATCCTTAAGAAATAACAT
The DNA here is from genome assembly GCF_016433145.1 of Gracilinanus agilis. NCBI lineage: Eukaryota > Metazoa > Chordata > Mammalia > Didelphimorphia > Didelphidae > Gracilinanus > Gracilinanus agilis. The sequence continues at coordinate 580,558,047 of NC_058130.1, forward strand.
TGTTCACCTGCTTAATGATGCCCAGAGGAGAGCAGATAAACTGGTCTGAAGGACCTCAATTGGGAGAAGGAAATGGAGATATTTATCCTGGAAAAGATAACACTAGGGAGGGACATGAGAGCTATCTTCAACTATCTCCAAGGCTTTCATGTAGAAGAATGATTAGACTAGTTCTTGGTTCCTAGAGGGAAGAATTAGGAGAGATTCTAGCTAGCAGTAGGGAGTTAGAAGACCTGAGTTTGAATCCAGACTCTATGACTTTACAACATTTGTGATGTTGGATAGGTTAGTTAAGCCTCAGGTTCATTTGTAAAATGAGGAGAAATCCTTGAAGGTCTCTCTTGGGTAAAAAATGAGGACCCTTTGAAATTGCAAAGAAGCTATAGGTCAGGCAAATCTTTTTTTAAAACTTTGCTCTCTGTTTAGCTTTTTAGGAGAGATACTACTTATTAGTTCTAAAACAGAAGGGTGATTAAGGGCCAAGCAATTGGGGTTATGTGACTTTCACAGGGTCACATAGTTAGGTCAGATTTGAACCCAGGTCTTCCTGACTCCAGGCCCGGTGCTCTATTCACTGTGGTACCTAGCTGCTCCAGGAAAGTTTCTTAACAGGGCTAGCCAAAAGTGGAACCTGCTGCCTGGTGAGGTAGTTAGTTCTCCCTCACTAGAGACCTTCAAGGCAAGGCTGAATGGAAATTTACTGGGTGTGTTGTAGAAGGATTCTTATGCAATGAAGGGGAAGGGAATAAGCATTTATCTAGCATCTATTATGTGTCATGTGCTGTAAGTTCTTTTTTAAGTACCTCCTTTGATCCTTATAACAACCCTGCAAGGTAAGTGTTGCTATTATCCCCATTTTACAGTTGAGGAAACTGAGGCAAATGGCGGTTAAGCGACTTGTCCAGGATCATTCAACTAAGTGGCTAAGACCGAATTTGAATTCAGATCTTTCTGACTCCAGGTTCAGCACTCTACCCTCTGTGACACTAGCAACCCCAGGATTCAGGGTATGAGATGAATCCATCCATTAAGCCACTTCAAAACTGCTCATAAAATGAATTTTGATCATTGAAAGTGGGATATAGAATAGGAATTGTATTTGGAGGGATCTCAGAATATAACTACTTTATTTAAAGATGAGGAAATTAAGGCATAGAGATGGGAAGTGATTTGACCACCATCACACAGATATTTCAGGTTAGAAGTTGCTTTTGAATCCAGCTCATCTGACTATAGAGCGAACATTCTTTCCACCATACTACCTGCCTCCCATCAGCCCCATTGGATTTTGTCTTTTGCACAAACTCTGCTATTTTCAATGAACTTCATTCTCTAAATTATATATAGTAGACTTGGTTATTTTAAACCTGTGTAATTAAGTCTCATCATAGGGTTACATGGACATGCAAGAATTCTGCTCATCCACCCAAAAGGGGACATTTTGGAGTAGTTTCTCCCTTCTGAACATTGGAGGGAATATAGAACAGAAAGAATTGGATTGGGGTAAATATTAATTGACATTAATATCTGAAATTAGATCGAACACAAATGCCCTTTCAAAGCTGACTGAAGTCTACCTGACAACCTATTGCATCTTTGGATATCATCTTTTATTGCTACTGACTAAAAGAAGAAAATTATGTTCCCAATCATTTTGTGATGAGGTTAAGTGAATGCATGCAAATCTAGCTAGGTGAAAACTCACAATACAGAAAATCCTTTTTTGTTTGTATAAACCAGAAGATGGGGGCAGCTAAGTGGCTCAGGGAATAGAGAGCCATGTCTGGACTTGGGAGGACCTGGATTTGAATTTGACCTCAGATACTTCCTAGCTGCAAGATCCTGAGCAAGTCACTTAACCCCAGTTGCCTAGCCCTTCCTACTCTTATTCCTTAGAATTGATATTTAGTATCAATTCTAAGACAGAAGATGAGGGTTAAAAAATAAATAATCAGAGGACAGATTTGATATGTTAACTGAATAATTGCTCTGGTGTTTTTAGCTCCCTTATTGGTATGTTTCAGTAGATATAGTTGTCCAGTAGTCCATCTACTGTGCTCCATGTTCCAGGAAGTAGGCTCTCCTTTGTGCTCATTTAAAATGATCACCCTGGTCTGTTTTTCTGTGTCCTCACTTCAACTTAATTTATTCATTTCTAAAAGCCAGTATCTTCCTCAGATTACTTGCAAATGGGGTCTGAGCAACCAAAGATAGTTAAGTTACACATTCTCCTAGTTTAGAACACTGAGGAAGAGGCTTGATAGAAAAACTGAGTGACTTTTCAGTTGTGTTTATTTTTTTCTTTCAGTTTTGTACCAGATCCAAAGTAACTTTATGATAGGCTCATATTTTTTGCATTGATATACTCTTTCATCATTTTCCATGTGTTCATCTGCGAGTGTATGTGTGTGTGTGTGTGTGTGTGTGTACATGTGTGCATGTGTACAAGAGAGAGATGGAGGCAGAAAGGGAGAGAAAGGAGGGAGAGGAGAGATTTAATGGTTTGTTACATTCTTAAAAATATGAATTTTTTCTTTATCGAAAAGGGTCTGCTTTTGTGAAATTATTATTAATAGTTCTCCATATGATAGAGGAAGAAAACACACTTTCATAAAAGGTCTAAGTGCCTGCTATATGCCAGACCCTGTCCAAGGTGTCAGGAACATAACCCCAAAATGAAACAGTACCTGCCTTGAAGAAGATTATATTCTATGAAGAAAGGAGTGATAAAGTAGACTCTTTGAGGTATTCTATTTTTCTAATGCTTACTTAAACTATTTTCCTTTTTAAATCGAGTACTAAACATTTCCAAGAAATCTATTTTTTAAAAAAACCCTTACCTTCAGTCTTAGAATCAAGACTATGTATTGGTTCCAAGGCAGAAGAGTGGTAAGGGCTAGGCAATGGGGGTTAAGTGACTTGCCCAGGGTCACACAGCTAGGAAGTGTCTGAGGCTAAATTTGAATCTAGGACTTCCTGTCTCTAGGCCTAGCTCTCAATCCACTGAGCCACCCAGCTGCCCCAAAGAAATGTATTTTAAAAAATAAAGACCAGCATATCTATTTTTTAGTCAAGACTTTCTTTTGGCATATTCCTTTCAATAATGGTTGAAGTTGTTGGATGCTACATCTTGACTACATAGAATTATTTTCTTTATTAATAATTTTGTTCATATGCTACTTTATGCTTTTTCCAAATTCTTCCACATATATTATCTGATTATTCTCTCCTCCGAGATAGGTAGGTTAGGCATTTTACCCCCTGTTTTTTGATAGACAAGGAATCTTCAGCTCAGAGAAGTTATTAGATCCTTTGATTCTCCACCTAATCCCTATTCTACCATATGATATTGCTTGGCTCTGGAGTCGGAAGATCCAGGCCCCAATCCCACCACTAATGCTTCCTCCCTGCATAACATAGCTGGTGTTTTCCCTCCTGGGCCTGAATTTCCTCATCTGTAAAATGAGAGTCTGAGATCTCTTCCATTTCTAGAGCTGGGATCCTGTGACCTCCATTGTAAAGTCTCTTTAGGATAATTAAATGATTGAGCATTGTTTTTGTAAAACTGTACCACCTAGCCATGAGGAAAATACTTCAAATTGTTATCATGCCATTGCTCAGTCAGTATTAAGAAGTTGATGTTAGATTGAAATGAAGAATCAAAACACAATGGGATTTTTACCTCTTAAAGTCCTTTCCATAAGGTAGAATTTTTGGCTAGGGCAGGGCCGGGGGAAGTAGTGCTTATAGAAACAACAGAGACTCAAAAGCCTTAGGGAGTTTAGTTTGTTTCACTGTCATATCTCTTCATCCCACATTTTTAATAGAAATATTTAATAATCATTTACAACACTGCAGATTAAGGAATGAGTAAGATGGGTGAACGGGAGACCCTTGAAAGTTTTGGGGAGTGTAGTTATAGCTGGCATTTGAAGTAAGGTTTTTGTTGTAATCAACAATTTGGGGTCGGCCTTAATTTTTCCAAGTCACACATTGACATCAACAATTTGGTTTAGTCAGCTGGGCTAAGAGAGTCTGAAAAAATTGTAACGTAATCCATTCCCACCAGGTAAGTCGTCTCAGGACCCACATATCTGTGTTCTGCTTAACAAGAGGATTTGTTTGGTATATCCACACCATCCAAATCTCATCTGGCTCAATTGCAACTATATTGTTCCAGGGTGAGTGCAACAGAAAAGGAATCATTTTGTCCTTTACTTAAACTTGCCATTTCAAACACGACTTTTCTTCTAAAACTAGTTTTTACCCAAGTAGCACTTCTGTAAGAAGAAGGATATGGGTGGGGGAAGAGCTCACTAAAATCAAATTGGGAGCAACAGTTTTTTAAAGGTATAAATCATAAGGAAAAGTCTTTGCTCAAATTCTAAATCCTATTCTCCACAGGACTAGTTTCATTTACTGAAGCATTCCAGTCTGCCTTTAGCCAAGTGGATTTCCTAGAGGCTATTATGATGTACCTCATCTTTCCTAATATTGAAACATTTTTCTCATTTTGGTGAGGATTTTACAAATGTTTAATACAGGAGGCTTTCAGAGTAATGTTTTCTATTTTCTCTGACCTATTCAAGCAAAGAGTTCCTTTTCTCTTGGAGCAACAGAGCAAGTAGTTGTGTAATAAATGTTATTTCATAATAATGCTCAGAGTTGTTGGAATTTTAAAGGCCTTTGTATCCAGACTTGGTTTAAAGAAGTCTTAAGACTCCATAAAATTACAGATTAGGCTATATCTCTAGATGATAGCTTTCTGATAAATATCTTGTGCCATTATGCCCAATTTTAATTGATTATTGATTTATCAATTAATTGTTATTATGCTCACTAATCAACTTCAACCTTTGACTCTCCTGAGCAAAATTTAAATTGCAGAAATGAAACATAACTATCCTTTTTCTTTTGGAAATTATAGCATTTTCCTAGAATGTCAACATTTCATTTTTAGCACATTTATAAATCAGTTGATAAAAATCCCTTTTCTATTCACAAAGTTCTTTGGTTCCTTAGTGTATATTCAGGTCTTCTTTAGTACTGTGAAATTCTCTACTCATTAACGTGGATATTCAGGATTCCAGAAAGCTGAGATCAAATATTGGTCCCATTTAATGAAATCATGGCTTTTTGCATTGTTAAATGGCATGATAAATTGCCACATCTCGAAAGAAGACTCCTCATCTTCCTGAACACTAGCATATTGATTGGGTCACCTTCCATTTTCTATCATGCCTTTCATCAGTTAATGGAAACCAATGACATTAAATTTTAAAACAATTTGTACAAAGAAATCTAAGGGAAAGGATTTTTGAAAAACCTTAAAAATTCCTATGAAATACTAAATATTTTTATTTGAAAAAGAAAGAGAAAAGTTGTATTTACCATGAACATTGGAAGTGGCATTCCATTTTCCTTATTGTTTTATTAAATATAACCTGAACATAAATCTTTAAGTCCTCGTGAGATAGCTGGAACCTCACAGTGACAATGTGTAACATCTTATTTGTTGTCATGGAAGCATTGTAATGTCACCAAAAAAAAATCCCTCTAAGAAAACAATGAAAGCTGGCAGATAGGCTCAGCAAGTCCCCATCACTCTCTAGCTTCTGAGAAGAAAAAAAAATAGACTTCTGAAAAGGGAGGCACAAAGTTATATATTTCCAGATGACCTCTCACTTTCCTTAAAGTTTCTGTTAAAATAGACTTTTCTTTGACACTGATTCCAAGTTTTTGTCTGTCTTTAATACATCTAATATGTTGCACTTAAAAGAGTAGAATACCTTATAAAGAATGTAACGTATGTGAAAGGGAGATGTAAAGTTTGATATTGCAGGTACCACTGCAGTTCTCATACCTCTTGACTAGGATTTGCTGTCTTGGGAGAAAAATCTAATGGAGTTGTTTGGAGTTCTGTAGCTACAAATGACAATAGGAAATGCAATAGCTAAATATACTTCTAACATACACAGCAAAGCTGTCTTTCTACACTGAGATTTCCCACAGCAAGACATCATTAAAGGCCCTTTCCCATGGGCACATGTTGCCTCTCTTAAGCCTCTGAACTCCCCAAACGCTGAGCATTAGAAACATCCCTCAGTGGCACCATGTAGACTTTACTTTTGCCATTCAAATGATATATTATTGAAAAGAACTAACTGGAATTCCTTAGGGCAGCCAGACAGTTTAGGAGATGAGGAGCAGGAGAAAAAAATTTCCAGATTTGAAGTTAATAGATCTGGGTACGAACTTTAACTGTTACTACTGACTAACTGTGCAATGTTGGGCAGATCAGATCACCTCTCCAGGCCTCCATTTCCTCATCTATAAATGAATATTTTTGGACTAGATAATCTCTAAGGCCAGCAATTTAGCAAAAAGTCATGAACTATGTGCAAGGCAGGCAGCTAGCTAGGTGGTTAGGATACTAGTCTTCAAGTCAGGAAGACCCATCTTTCTTAGTCCAAATCTGGCCTTAGACTCTTACTGGCTACACGATCCTAGGCAAGTCACTTAACCTTTATTGCCTCAGTTCCTCAATTGTAAAAGTGACCTGGAGAAGGAAATGGCAAATTGCTCCAGTATCTTTGCCAAGAAGACCTCAAATGGGCTCGGACACAAGTGAAACAATTGAACAACAGCGAGTGTGCAGGGCACCGTATCAGGCACTACCAGCCCCAAACAGTCTCTGTCATTACATTCTTCCATGGTGCAAAGCATATACACCACTAAGTAAGTATAGGGCAAATTTGAAAAGGGAGAGAAAGCTAATAATACTAATAATAACAAGAACACTTGATGGAAGTGGGGCAAGCTTCATATGTGCAGTAGAATTTGAGCTGAGACTGAATGGAGGCTAAGGATTCTGAGAGATGAAGGTGGCCAAGACTGCAGATTAGGCAAGAACATAGAGCTGGGAGATGGAACACTGAGTTTCAGCCATAGCTAGCCTGACACATTGGACAAGAATGTAGCATATGAGAAGGGGAATCATTTAATTTTGGAGAGATAGGTGGGAGCCAGATTGTTGAGGGATTTCAATTCTTGGCTGAGGACATTACATATTCTCTTAGAAGCAATAGGATAACACTAAATATTTTCTTAGGAGATGAGGAATATGGACAGATCTCTCATTTTAAAATGAGGCTTAAGGAGACATATGTGAGTGAATAAGAGAGCAAGGTAAATTCCTTCAAGTGACTTTGTTCTTTTCCATTTTTTTCCATGTTTTTGTTGTTTGTGCTGCTATTTTTGCTATGAAGGTAATGATGTCTAATTTTTTTTCCTTTTTTTTAGTTCGACACTATAGGGAGCAACAGGAAGACATGTAGGTCTGCTATGGGCAACAAAGCTTTGATGATAGCCAGATCTCTTACAACTCTGAAATACTGTAATCTGTGATTGGTTAACTTGAACAAACACAGGTTCAGATGTGAAATAACCCGGCATTGTGGATGAAATACTGGGCTTAGAGTTAGGAAAACCTGGATTCAAACCTGACTTCTGATACTTACTACATTTGAGACCCTGCACAAGACCCCCGACCTCTGCGTACCTGAGGCAATTCCTTAGGACTCTAAGTCATACACTAGTTGTGATCTGTGTTTATGGAAAGTATTCCCATACAGGGTATTCCCTTAATGGATGACAAAAATCAAAGATCCACCCATATTTCAGTAAGACTTAATGAACATATTTTCCGTTGGTCACTGAGGGAAGATATTCCGAGGCGGGTGATTGTATAACTGCAACTTTTGTGAAGTGATGAAATTTAAGGGGATTTTCAGCAAAGAAAGATTAGACTGAATTAAGCATTTTGATCACAGAAATGGGTAGACATGAGGGAATTGCCTTTGTACAATAAGCTCGGACAATGGCACTGGGCATATCAACCAGTACATATAGAAAATGATAGTTATTGGTTGTGGGGCTAAGAATCAGTGATCGATATTGAATATCAAACAGGTGTTATGGAATAGTTGGATGAAGGCCTGGCTCACAATTGGATGAATGAACAACCATGCTCTCCTGAGACTAGAGCCTTCTTTCAAGACAATTCTGTAGATATGATTCGATGAGAGAGATACAGGAAAAGGGAAGGGCAGCTACAATCCTGTAGCCTTTCTAGGGTTAAAGATCCTTAAGCTTTAAAGAGAATGTATAAAAGAAAATTTCTTTCTGAAATAATTTATGGAAATGCCGTGCTCCCTTTGAAGGTTCCATGTCACTGCATGGCACTACGCAATGTTCTCTTTCTTCACCTGTCAGGCGAAGACCACCTCGAAGAGTCTCACTGCTGATTACTAGTTAATTGTCATTAATAAGTGACAACTGACATTATGGGGGCTTAATGCAGAGAGAACAGAAAAGAGCCACAGATATTCTAATGAGCTGACTCCTACGTGCCCTCTATTGTTGTCGAAAATGAGGAGCTGTCGTCATTGTTCAGGAGATGGGCTTCAATTGCTCTGGAAAATATTCTCTTTTAATTTCTTTATGCATAGATAATTCCTGGAACTCTATCGCTCTCTCCCTATTTCTCTCTCTTTCTCTCTTCCTCCCTCCTCTTTCAAACACACACACACACACACACACACACACACACACACACACACACACACACTCTTATGAGCCTGCTAAAAACTTCCACTTAAAAGATAGAGTAACTTCTGCTTAGGATATAGACCCCTCTCCCTCCTCCCTCCAAAAAAGTAGTGCACTCCCCCAAATCATGTTATTAGTAGAAATACAGGCAGGAAATAAGGGAAGTGACATGCTATATATTTTTTGTTCACTTGGACGGAGACAGAAGTAGAGAGGTCCAAAGTCTAGAAACGAGGGGTGGTGGGCAGGAACAGGAGAAGAATAGATTTAACAAGAAAAGATCCACTAGTCACAACTGGAAAGCTAAAAGCGATGATCAAGGACAGATGAACAGATGTCACAGTCAATCTACCCACGAGAAGCATTACTCTTCCCAGTCCTAGGAGCTTTGAAACAATAACAAGAAATCCCCACAAAATCTTCCAGAAGAAAAGCCAGAAATGGAAGGGGAAATGATTCACTAGGTATTAAACTCTCAGCTGCATCAGTTGAGACTTACTTAGCAGTTACTATTCATTTTTTGGCGAACTCTGTCCCAGTGGACTTGCTTGTTAAAAATCTTTAACCATCAGGACACTCTGTGAATGCTCTCCAGACTCTTTCTTGGTTTTGTTTTTGCTTTAAAAAAAATATTAAAGCCAAAAAAAAAAAAAGAAAAAAAGAAAGTGTGAAGCCTATGGTAAAATTGCATCAGCTTCGACTCTAGCCACCTCACTGAATCCTTGCTGCGTCTGTGGGGGTCGTGGAAGGGTTCTTGTTAACACACTTTGCACTCACCATCAGCTGTGATACAGAAGATTTCCAAACAGGGGCCATGGCACAAACGTTCTTGGAGAAAGCTCATGCTGTAGCCAATAGGAACACGATGTGTTGTTTTTCAAGTGCCAACACCTCCTAACAACAATTTTTCGTGCTATCAGATCGTTTCACACTGTGCCATCCCACCTTCTATCAAGTCTTAGCACATGACTGCAGTTTCAAGCCTCATATTTGATGGCTGAACTACTAAAGAGGAAAAAAACCCAACTGTCTTGGGGCCTTAGAATATAACATTAGTAGTATTTCTTTTATGCAACCACCTACTTGTGTCTGTATTGATTTCTGGACAATTAAGGATGTGGTAGCGGTGAGCTTATTTCAGAAGAACAAAAGAATTTATTTTAGAAAGTAATACGTAGAAAGCAATGCATAAGAGTTCACTATAACTTTCACCTGAATCTGTGACTAGGGAAATCAAAGCTGGAAGAATAGATAGATATCTTTCTCTGTTCGATAATAATAATTAGGAACAATAGCTAACATCAATACAGCATTTACTAGGTGCCAGGTCCTATGTTTTACAATTATCATCTCATTTGATCCTTACACCAACCTTAAAAATGCTATTATTCTCCACATTTTACAGATGAGGAAACTGAGGTAAGCTGGTTAAGTGACTTGCCCAAGGTCACATAGCTAGTAAGTATCCAAGGATGGATTTTAATTCAGCTTCTTGATTTCATCTATGATGTTCTACCCACTATACCCCCTAGCTGCCTTTGCTCAATACTGGGTATTTCCATGTTCACTGTTGGATTTTTGAACCAAAACTAATAACTTGCTGAGGAGTTAATCAGAGAGAGAATCTAAGCATGTCAGAACTGTAATGGACTTTGGATGTCACCTAGAGTAGCCCCCTCATTTTACAAAGAAAATGGAGTCTCAGAGAAATGAAATGACTCATTCGATGTGATTTAGTGAGGATTTATTGTCTCCTGTGTGTCAGGCACTAGGGGATACAAAGACAAAAAAGAAACTGTCCCTACCTTCCAGAAGCTTATGTAGAGGAACAGTGGCATAATCAGAACTAGCACCTATTCTTCTTGATTGGCAGCCAAGTGCTCTGTCAAATATGCTGCTTTGTCTTTTCTAGTATCTAGTCACACCTAGCTATTGTTCTCCTACTAGCATTGGGAAGGATGCCTGAAGGCCTCCTTATTTGTTTGTTCATATAATGGTGTGGAGAAGAGAAAACCTATTTAGAAGTGGAGAAATATTGAGTGAGGGGATGTTTTCCTATGATGGTTAACCTCCATCTTAATTTGTTTTCATGCTCCTAGATTAGTCAAGTAGGAACTCTATACAGATAGAATCATACTTGGGAAAGCTGGGATTCTAACTAAAAAAATAAAGCCGTATGGCTTTGCACATGGAGTTCCCCATAATTGTCCATTATTGGTGCTGAGTCTCTTCTTGTGAGGTTTCATTCCTAAGTATAAAACTTGATATGTGGGAACATGTTGTTGCAGCAGGGAATGTGTGTGTGTGTGTGTGTGTGTGTGTGTGTGTGGGCAGGGCATGGGAGAAAGAATCTTGACTCCTATCTTACTAATTATAATGATTTGTTAGGATCTTCATCAGAATGGACTGTATGCAAATCCAGTCAAGTTCCATTTCCTTTAGTTATGAATCATCTCTTGAATGTGCTGGTAGACTAACAAGATCATTCCTTTTGACAAGGAATGTTAGTCAAGTATAAAAACTTAACTAACTTATCAGCTACTAAACATTTATTAAGAACTGTGTGCTAAACATTCAGAATACAAAAAAGAGGCAAAAGATATCTCCTGCCCTCAGGGAGCTTACAATCTAATGGGGGAACAACAAAGGAATATATACAAATAACAACAGGAACATATACAAACTATATATATATGTATGTGTGTATATATACACACACATACACATATACGTGTGTATATAAATATATATGTAAAGTAGGAAATCATTAACAGGGAGAAGATACTAGAATTAAGAGGTATTGGGAAAGTCTTCATGTAGAAGATGCAAATCAGGTAAGCCAATAGGTGGAGATGAGGAGAGAGAGCATTCTACCACCAGAGAAAATACCCAGAGCCAAGAAATGTAGTGTCTTCTTCATGGACCAGCAAGGAATGCATTGTTATTAGATAGAATAGTATGTGATGAAGAGTAAGGTGTAAGAAGCATGGAAAGGTAGGAGGGGGCTAGGCTATAAAAGGTTTTGAATACTAAGCAGATGATTTTGTATTTGTTCCTGGAGGAAGTAGGGAGCCACTGGAGTTTATTGAGTAGAGGAATGACATGGTGAGGTGTGTGTTTTAGGAAAATCACTTTGGTGGCTGCATGAATGATAGATTGTAGTGGGGACGAGTTTGAGAGAGGCCCATCCACCAGCAGATTGGTCCAGGCATGAGAGATGATGGACTCTACCAGAGTGGTGGCATTGACAGAAGAGAGAAAGGGGATGTTGCAAGGATGAAATCAACAGGCTTTGACCACAGATTGGATAAGGTGGGAGGGGGTGGTGAGAGACAGTGAAGAGTTGAGGATGACACCTAGGTTGTGAAAATGAGAGACTCTACAGAATAATAGAGAAGTTAGGAGAGGGGAACAGTTTGTGGAGGAAATAATGAGTTTAGTTTTGGACATGTTGAGTTTAAGATGTCTCCATTACACACAATAGGAAATAATTGAAAGGCAGTTTCAGATGTGAGATTGGAGGTCAGAAAGGAAGTGAGGGCAGGATAGGTAGATCTGAGAATCATCAGCATAGAGATGGTAATTAAATACTTGGGAACTGATGAATTCACCAAGTGAAATGTTCTATAGAAGAGAAGATGGCCCAGGCCAGAACCTTAAGGGACACCTTTGAATAGTGGGCGTGATCTGGATGAGGATTTAGCAAAGGAGACCAAAAGAGCAGTCAGATAAGTAGCAGGAGAAACAGAAGAGATTGGTGACCCCAAAATGTAGAGGAAAGAGAGTATCAAAGGGAAAGGGTGATCAGCAGTGTCAAAGATTGCAAAGAGGTTAAGGAGAATGAAGACTGAAAAAGGCCATTAGATTTGGGATTCAATTAAGGGTTGAACTGAATTTGGTAAATGCTACATCAGTTTTGTCTTGCACTATTGTATCCTGTAGACCCTCTTTCTGTCATACCATTCAATAATGGAGTTTCTTAGTACAGCCACAAGGGTGTGCTGTGGCTACTACCCATTCATCAATATCCTCAGGGAAGCTGGTGGCTTGGCTTGGCTCTGCCCCTCCCTGTTAGGCTAACCTAGATTTTGGCATAGATCACTTGATATATGTTTCTCGCCATCATTCATAATGTTTTATCTTGTTCCCCACTTGCTGTCCATGGGGGTGCGGGGGCAGAGGATCTTCATTTTAGTAGTAACTATAATTGGATTAGATACAAGTAAGCAGAACCAAATGTATCACAGAAGAGTCTACAAATTCAGAAGTTTTTCAATTTCTCCCTCCCTTTGGTTAGAACTTTACAATTGTTTCTACGTCAGTGCTGAAATAAATGGAATGTTTAGCAAACTTTCTGACTCCTATGGGAATGGAGAGGAAATATATTTGAGTTGCTCCCATAGTCAATAACCATACTAGATGGGTTCTTTAAGTCTTACCCATATTCCAATGCCCCTAAGAACCTGGATCTCTTCCCTGCTGTCTATCCATACTGTTCCTCATCAGTTTGGCAGCCTCATCAGTGGAACCCGACTTGTTCCACTTGTTATTACTGTTGGCTTCTTTGCTAGTGTAATGGAAAGCCTCTTTACCAGGTGCAGAAAACAGACCATGACAACTCTCTCCATCCTTCTGCCTCTCTGACTCTGACATTCATATTTGAAAATCTCATATTTAGTTTGTGCATCATTCATGGGTTGAGGAAAAACCCTCAGGACTCATATACTAGGTAGACCCAAAGTCTTTTTGAAAGATGCAACACTGAGAAAAACAAGCAAGCCTCAAGCCAGTGGTCCATTATTACATTGTAATTCTGCAAACCTCACCTCTATCAACATCTGGATGATGCTGGTGATGGCGGTAGTGGTAGTATAGAGGAGAACAGAGAGGAATAGAAGAGGAGATTCAGGAAATGCTATGTTGGAAAAAGAGGGTTACATAGGTAGAAGTAAAGTAAGGCTTCTATTTCATCCTGTCATGTTAAGGCTGATTGACCTTTTAGCCAGTAGCCTGTGTCAGAGGAACACTATAGTTGGTGAGTGGTTGGGGGTCTTTTTCTTTCTTTTGTGTGACATTTTGATGCTGTCCGAATCATGTTCAAGAGAAATGTCTCTTTTAACTGTTAAATTTAGCTTGCTTCTTTCTGACCAATTGTCTGTGTCAGCTACATGCCATGCCAATTAAATAGTGTCACCCTGTCAGTTATTTGCATTAAAATAATCTTGCATCCTAGCCTCTTGCTCCCTGACTCATCCTAGTTCTTTTCTGTTCTTCTGTTTATCAGTATGAAATAGTCTACTTGCACTTCTCTGTAATCACACATATTCCTTTCTTTCTGGATTCCTGAAGGCTTAGGCAATAATTCTTTTCAATTATAATCATGATAGACTAAGGAATATAGGAATTTCAGAAAATAAAACCCATACTCCAAACTCTACTTACTGGTACAGTTATTTTATATGACAGTAATTTCAGGATGGTCAAAGTCATTCAAATACTCTATAATCTCCAAGTTCTTCATTTTCCTCAGATCTTCATTTTCCTCAGCTTTGACATTCCACCTAAGCAACACATATCTAAGGTCATCTTAGATCTTGCCATAACCTCAAAATGTCCCACTTTCATGAAGAAGGACTTTGACATTTTCCTATTTGGTCAGAACATCCTATTATTCCATCTTTCTCTATTTTTTGTTGTTGTTCAGACGTTTCTGAAACTTTGCGATCTCATTTAGGGTTAGTCATTTGGCATTTCCTTCTCCAGCTCATATTACAGAAGACAAATTGGGGCAAAAAAGGGTAAGTGACTTGCTCAGGGTAATAAGATAGTATCTGAGGCTGAATTTGAATTCAGGAATATGAATCTTCCTGACTTCAGGGTGAACACTCCACCCACTGTACCACATAGCTACCTTGTGCTTTACCCTCTTCTAAAATCATTTATTGTCCTCATCAAAATCTCCATTCCTTCTACCCTTTAGCACTTTCTTAGGTCATCACTATTGCTAGGAAATCTTACCTCCCTTTCCAATCTTAGCTCTATAGATAACCAATTAAATTTTACACTATACTTTGCTTTTGAATCCCTTTGCCCTTTTCCTTTCTTATCATTACTTTTTTGGGAAACTGTATGCTTTGATATTCATTCTGAAAGAACCAACAGTTATTTCTCTGGAAGTGGATATCATTCTTTGTCATAAGTCCTTCAGTCGTCCTGGATCATTGTATTCCTAAGAGTAGTTAAGTCATAGATGATCATCTCACAATATTGTCATTATTGTGTATACTGTTCTCCTGGTTCTGCTTATTTCACTCTGCATCAGTTCATGTGGGTCTTTGCATCTTTTATCTGAGATTATCCTATTTATCATTTCTTTTTTTTAAAATTGATTTTATTTTACCAATTACATGTAATAACAATTTTCCACATAAGTTTTCTGAAATTATATGATCCATATTGTCTCTCTTTTTCTCTTCCCTCCTCCTTCCTGGAGATGGTATATAATTTGATCTGGGTTATACATGTATTATACAAATATTTCTATGTTGTTCATTTTTATAAGGGAATAATTATATAAAACCAAAACCCCCAAATAAAAACTCAAATAAACTAAAGTAAAAAAACAGTATGCTTTGATCTGGCATTTGACTCTTTGGAGGTGGATAGCATTCTTTGTCAGAAGTCTTTCAGAATTGTCCTGGATCATTGTATTGCTGAGAGTAGCTAAATCTCTCACAGTTGACCATTGTATAATATCACTCTGCATCAGTTTATGTAGGTCTTTCCAGATATTTCTGAAATCCTCCAGTTCATCATTCCTTATAGCACAATAGTATTTGATCACCATCATTTACCACAACTTATTTGGCCATTCCCCAATTGATGGAAATCCTTTCAATTTCCAATTTTTTGCCACCACAAAAAGCTGCTATAAATATTTTTGTATATATAGGTCTTCCTCCCCCCTCTTTTTATATTTTTGGGATATGGACATAGTAGCAGTATTATGGGATCAAAGGATTACAGTTTTATAGCCCTTTGGTAATAGTTCATAATTACTTTCTTGAATGGTTGAATCAGTCCACAATTCCACTAACAATGCATTAGTGTCCCAATTTTGCCACATCCACTCCAACATTTATTGTTTTCCTTTACTGTTATTTAGGCCAGTCTGATAGGTGTGAGATGGTACCTTAGAGTTGTTTTAATTTGCCTTTCTCTTGGTTATTTTGATTTTGTTAATGTCAAGCCTTTTTAATTTAATGTGATTGAAATTATTCAGTTTACATCTTGTATTGTTCTCTCTCTCTCTTTTGGTCATAAATTCCTTTCTTCTTCAGAGATCTGACAGATAAATCATTCTATGCTCCCCAAATTTGCTTATAGCATCACCCTTTATGTTTAAATCATATACCCATTTTGATCTTATCTTGGTATAGAGGGTAAAATATTTTGTCATACTGTTTTTGTCTAGTTTTTGTCATACTGTTTTCCCCAACTACCCACCCACACCCTGTTTCCCCAGAGGTTTTTGTCAGAAAGTGAGTTATTATCCTTAAAACTGAGATTTTGGGGTTTACAAAACACTAGATTACTATGGTCATTTTAATTGTTCTTTAAATGTTTGATAGAATTGACTTATGAATCCATCTTGCCCTGGAGATTTTTTCTTAGGGAATTCACTGATGGCTTATTCAATTTCTTTTCTTTTTCTTTTTCTTTTTTTTTTTGAGATGGGATTATCTAAGTATTCTATTTCCTCTTCTGTTAATCTGGGCAATTTATATTTTTGTAACTATTCATCAATTTTTCTTAGATTGTCAGATTTATTGGCATATAATTTGGCAAGATACTGGTAATTTAATTTTCTTCTTTCCTTTTTTCAAATCAAATTAATCAGTACTCTGTTTTATTTGTGTTTTTTTTTCATAAAACCAACTCCTATTATTATCAATTAGTTCAATGGTTCTCTTACTTTCAACTTTATTAATTTCTCCTTTGATTTTTAGAATTTCCAACTTAGTCTTTATTTGGATATTTTAAATTTGTCCTTTTCCTAACATTTTTAGTGTCATGCCCAATTCACCAATCTGTTTTTCCCTTAATTTTCTTTCTTTATTTATGAAAGCATTTAGAGATATACATTTTCTTTTAGTGCTTTGGCTATATTCCATAAATTTTGATATGTTATCTTCTCGTCATTCTCATTAATAAAATTTTGGTTTTTTCTGTAATTTGTTCTTTTACCCAACTCTTATTTAGAATTAGATTATTTAGTTTGAAATTAATTTGCCTTTCCTTTAACCCTTATTGATTATAATTTTTATTGCATTATGATGTGAAAAGTATGCATGAACTATTTCTTATTTTCTGCAATTGATTGTAAGGTTTCTATGTTCTAATACATGGTCAATTTTTGTGTAGGTGCTGTATACTGTTGAGAAGAAGGTATATTCCTTTCAATCCTAATTCAATTTTTCTCTAGAGATCCACTACATATAACTTTCCTAAAATTCCATTCACCTTTTTAACTTCTTTCTTGGTTTTTTTTTTTTTTGTTAGATTTCTCTAGCTCTGAGAGGGGAAAGTTGGGGTCTCCTACTAGCATAGTTTTGCTGTATCTTCTTCCTGTAGCTCATTTAATTTCTCCTTTAAAAATCTGGAAGCTATACCATTTGTTGCATTTATGTTTAATATTGATGTTACTTCGTTGTCTCTTTTCTCAAGATGTAATTTCCTTTTTTATCTCTTTTAATTAGACTTATTTTTTCTTTAGCCATGTCTGAGAATATGATTGCTACCTCTGCTTTTTTCTCACTTCAGCTAAAGCATAATAAATTCTGTTCCAGCCTTTTACCTTTACTCTGTGTGTATCTCCCTACTTCAGATATGTTTCTTGTAAACAACATATTGTAGGATTCTGATTTTTAATTCATTCCACTTTCTTCTTCTGTTTTATGGGTGAATTAATCTTATTCACATTCATGGTTATGATTACTAAATCTGTGTTCTCTTATTTTCTTATTTTAAATATATATATATATATTAAGTTATATTTAAAATACACCTTATTTTCTGCTTTCAATCCTGCTTTTTCTCTTTCCTTTCACTCTGTTCCTCCTCACAAGTGTTTTGCTTTTAACCACCACTTCTTCTTTACCCTGTCTTCTGTTACCACCACTCCCTTTTCTTATTCCCTTCCCATTTCTCTATAGGGAGAGATGGGCTTTTATACCCCAAAAGTATAGTTGTTATTACTTTTTTGAGCCAATTCCAATGATAGTATAGTTTAACATTACCTACCACCACCCTCATCCTCCCTTCAACTTTAATATTTTTTTTCATGCTTTAGATGAGATAATTCCAACCCCACCTCACCATTCTACCTTTCCCTTCCCTTTTCTCTCAGTGTGATTCTTTTTTTCATCCATTGATTTTTTTTTGTTGTGTGGGGATATTATGTCATCCTAATCAACTTACTCATGCATCCTCTATCTATGTATATACTCCCAAGTTCCCTATTAACAATAAAAAATTTTCAGTTACAAGTATTATCTTTTCATATAGGAATATAAACAGTTTGACCTTATTGAATCCCTTAAATTTTCTCTTATTTGTTTCCTTTTAATGCTTCTCTTGAGACTTGTATTTGAACATCAAAATTTCTGTTTTGTTCTTTTCTTTTCATGAGAAATGTGTGGAGATCTTCTATTTTATTAAATAAACATCCCCACCCTGGAAAAATATACTCATCTTGGCTGTATAAGTGATTCTTGGTTGCAAACCTAATTCCTTTACCTTCCAGAGTATCATATTCCAAGGCTTCAGATCCTTTCATGTTTTGTGTAGAAGTTGTTAAGCCCTGAATAATAATGATTGTGGCTCCCTGATATTTGAATTGTTTCTTTTTGCCTACTTGCAGTATTTTCTCCTTGGCCTAGGAGCTCTGGGATTTGGCTGTAATATTCTTGGGAGTGATCATTTGGAGATTTGTCTCAGGTGATTGGTGGATTCTTTCAATTTCTATTTTATACTCTTGTTCAAGAATATCAGGGCAGTTTTCTTTGATGATTTCTTGTAATATGATACCTAGGCTTTTAAAAAATCAAAGCTTTCAGGAAGTCCAATAATTCTTTTTTTTTTCAAGATTTTTTTTTGTTGTTGTTGTTTAAACCCTTAACTTCTGTGTATTGTCTCATAGGTGGAAGATTGGTAAGGGCGGGCAATGGGGGTCAAGTGACTTGCCCAGGGTCACACAGCTGGGAAGTGTCTGAGGCCAGATTTGAACCTAGGACCTCCCGTCTCTAGGCCTGGCTCTCAATCCACTGAGCTACCCAGCTGCCCCCCAATAATTCTTAATTTAACTCTCTGGCACATATTTTCCAGGTCTGTTGTTTTTCCAACGAGATATTTAATATTGTCTCCTTTATTCATTCTTTTGATTTTGTTTTATTGTTTCTTGATGTCTCATGAAATCATTAGCTTCCATTTGCCTGATTCTAATTTTTAAAGTATTATTTTCCATTTGACCAGTTCTACTTTTTAGAGAACTCTGTTCTTCATTGGATTTTTGATCCTTTTCCATTTGGCCAATTATGCTTTTTAAGGTGTTATTTTCTCCTTGCTTTCATTTCTCTTTCCCATTTTTCTTCTGCTTCTCTTATTTGATTGTTGAATTCCTTTTTGAGTTCTTCCAGAGCCTGAGAAGAATCTCCCTTTTTTTTCTTTGCATGTAGCTGCTTTGATCTTTCTGTCCTCTTCTGAGTTTGTGCCTTGCTCTTTTTTGTCTTCATAATAATTTTTTGTGGTTAGTTATTTTTTTTTGATAATTACTAATTTTCTTAACCTTCTCTTGACTTTTATTTTTATCTTAAGGTGGGTTCTGTTCTCAGGGGAGAGGGGGAATTCTCTTAAAGTTCTATTTTTCCTTGCTTCTACCCTCAACTCTAGTTATGGCCTGGGGGCTGGGAGCTCTGAAAGCCACCTACCACTGCTGATTCAGTCTCCCCCAGGGCCTGCAGAGCTCACTGTGAGCTACCTTGTGCTAGGGTTCAGGGTCTCATGCTGGCTTTACATTGGCCAGGCTGTGAACTGCCTTACACTAGACTTCAGGTTTTTACTACAGACTTGGGCAGGGATTTGGGGAATCATCTCAGAGTTGGGCAAGGGCTTCAGGCCTCCTGTTAGACTTTCACCAGCCATTCACACTGCAGACTGCCTTGTGCTAGGGCTTGGAGTTTCATTGCAGGCTTAAACTAGGCCTTAGAACTTCAATGATTGGGCATGGGGGGTACTCTGCTATTGACTTAGGCAGGGTCTTAGGGTCTCACTGTTGGCTTGGGACCAGGTTCATAGCCTTGAGCAGTAGGGCTAGAATGAAAGGGCTTGCTGTTGGCTTGCACTGGTGCTTTTTGGTGGGTCTTGCTGAGGGCACTGCTCCCCTTTTACCCTAATAAAACAGACCCTTTTTGCCAATTTCCAAGTTGTTTTTGAAGGAAAATAGCTTCACTCCATCTCCTTGTTGTTTCTATTACTTCAGTATTCATTTTGAAGTATGATTTTAAGGTTGCTTGGAGAGAATTCTCAGAGAGGTTTGAGTTTTCCATACTTCTATTCCACCATGAAGAGCTTCAAATGACAAAGGCATACTTGTTACTAGAGCTAAAGGAGATTTAGTTGGATTAAGTTTATTGAGTGGGGGGCAAGTAAAAATTTACTTTAGTAACTATGTGGTGGATATATTGGCACAGGGAGAGACTTGCAGCAGGAAGATAGGGAGATGGTCTCTACTAGGACATTGGTTGCCATTTGTTAACTGACTACATAGAAGAAGTGAATGAGAATGTGGATTCAAGATAACCCTGAGCCTACAAACATGAGAGATTGGGAGGATAGTGTACCTTTTAAAGTAATAGGAAAGTTTAGAGTAGTAGGATTTGGAGGAAGAGCAATGAATTTTATTAGTTTGAGATGCTCACATGATATCATGTTTAAAATATCCAATGAGCAGTTGGGGATGTGGGTCTGGAAATCAGAGGAGAGTCTAGGGTTTTATGTGTGTATATATATATATATATATATATATATACATACACATATATGAAAAAATAGGTATTGAGATGACAACTAAACCCATTAGAGATAAAGAGATCTTCAAATAAAATTATGTACAGGAAAAAGAGTGCCTAGGATAAAATACTATTTGACTATCATCTTTTTATCATCTCTCTGTATTTAGAACTGGAATATGTGCATTACATGTGTGTAAAAGGCAGAAAAGCTTGTTTTTGCTTTTTTTTTTTTGCCTTGAACCCTAATTGTTCCTAGGTACTTGCCTAGTTGTAGTACTCTCCTTAGTTTCATATAACAATTCACTATAGACTTCCCTTCTTGTGCATACATTTATGTATAGAAGAGAAGATCTAAGCATGGGGTACTTGAACCCTGAGATAATATTCTAGCATGATCCCAAGATTAGACACTAGCTCATGACCTTGATCTCACACCCTAGGAAAATGATGACAAATCTTTTAGAGGGGTGGGTGATGTGAGAAATGTCCTTAGGTACAGGTGGAGAGGGGGAGGGGAGAAGCCTGGCCTCATGTCTTTCTGGCTTTCTAGTAATGAATTCTGGTGAACTCTGTGCTGGGGTTATGGTGGGCGTGACCACAGAGAGGGATCTGAGTGCCCCCTCTGGCATGCATGCCACAGGTTTGTCACCATGGCCCAAGAGTATTTATCTTGAGAATGTGCACAAAAACAATGGTCCTTGGGGAGAACTGGAATCTGAGAAAACATCACATTCAGTGGTTCTGTTGTTATACTATCTTGAGATCTTTGATATGAGGAACAGGTCTGGGAAGGCTGCAAGCTATCTAAAAATGTTACCTATCTCCTTTGTGAGAGAAGATTCAGAGCTAGAGAATAGTTCAAGTCAGAAAACAAACACAGATATGCTTATCTTCCTAATAGAGGTGTTAATTATTTAAAATCTAAAAGGCTGGCTCTTACAGGCATTTCATCACTTACAAAGAATGATATTTTGTCTAGTAATGTGTGTTGGGGGGGGTAGGATTTTCATAGGCATAGGTTTTCAGAGGCTTTAGAGAATGGGAAGACATCTTTGCCTTCATCCCAAAGTACAAGGTCCCTTACAATGAACGGCTCGAAGGTAGATTATAAAAATTAGAGATCGCATCTTTCATTCTGATCATGGCTGGTTCAAGGAGCATTTGAAATTACAATGTAGCATTATTTATCTAAATGAATGCAAGATTGTTAAATCTAATGTTGGTTAATAACCAACAAATTCAGCTAACAACGTGATGAAGTTGTACCACATGAATTTTTCAGTGACTGCTTTTACAGTGTTTACTGTTCTAATTGGCATGTGCAGCTTAAATAGGGATGCTACTTTGGAAGAGCTTATCACCCCTAATTCACCTGGTATAATTTATAAAGTTGGACCATGGTAGAGGGAATGCACAGCTTTCTATTAAATAGCCCTTGAGTGTCATATAAGGTGGTTAACCTGAAAAGAAGACCTGGTTCAGTCTCTGAAAGCCCAATTAACAAGCCCTGATGCAGAAAAGCATGGTGTTTGTTTTAATATAAAATTTATACAAAGCAGCCCAAAATATTCGTATTTTACAGATGAGCCTTAGAGTGTTAAGAGTTTTATTAGGATTCTAAGATTTAGAACTAGAAGCCAACTTATTGTTCAACCATTTCAGTCATGTCTGATTCTTTGTGACCCCATTTGGGTTTTCTTGGTAAGGATACTGGTGGTTTGCCATTTCCTTCTCCAGTTCATTTTCAGATGAGGAAACTGCGGCAAACAGAGTTGAATGACCTGCCCAGGGTAACACAAATAGTAAGCAGCTGAGGCAAGATTTGAACTCAAGAAGATGAGTTTTCTTTACTCCAGGCCTGGCACTAGATCCAGCACCTAGCAGAAGGGACTTGAGAGATCATTTAATCCAACTTCCTCATGTTATAGGTGGATACAGTATGATGGTACAAAGAACACAAACTCTGAAGTAAGAATTTCTGGTATTAAATCATGCTGAATACTTGTGAGAGGCTGGACTAATTCTTTAACTTCTTTGTACATTGACCGTGCTCAAATTCAAGGTAATCCAGGTCCTAGAACTCCAGATCTAGACCTCCTTTCATATCCTTAGAGGTACCCAAGCAAGTAGGTATTAGAACCATTATTCCAACCAATATATCAGCTTTGAATCCAGTGCTCATTCCTCTGCATTCTAGTTCCTATCACTTACTATTTCTCTGGGTGGAGAATTAGGAATAATAAGCATTGTTAAAATACTGACTTTCATAAGAGATTTCAAAAAGTGTTCGTTTAGGAAACGATCAAGAGGGGAAAAGAATGTA
The DNA here is from genome assembly GCF_016433145.1 of Gracilinanus agilis. NCBI lineage: Eukaryota > Metazoa > Chordata > Mammalia > Didelphimorphia > Didelphidae > Gracilinanus > Gracilinanus agilis. The sequence goes on from NC_058130.1 coordinate 580,581,051, forward strand.
CAGAATGTAGCAATTCAGCATGGGGAGGGGATGGGTAGAATTTCACAGCGGTGCTTTCCTTCCGTTTCTTTCCATTCAGTAGCTGTTGTTTTGATTAGCCTGTCCTTTAGGCTATCATTAGCGTCTTTTGGGGGGAAGTACTCAGTCCATAAATATGAAAATAAGCCCATAATTGACCCTTGGACTGAATTTGTTTCCATTAGATTCTGCCATTGAAAAATGCACCTCCTTGCCGAGCCTTTCTGTGTAAAGTAAGCTGATGGTACATCACACACTGGATAACAAAGACATGTCCTGTACTCAGGATGTGGTGGTAGTGATAGTGGTAGAGGGGGGAGAATAGGGAATGTTAGAGTATAGGATGTGTAGGTATCTATTTTACAGCTGAAAGCACAATTGGATGAAATTCTAAAGTGCCTGCTGAGTTTATATACCATTCATGCTAATTAATATGAGGGCTATTGAACAATCAGTAATGAAAACTGATCAGTGTGCCCCAGTCATTGTCATGGGAGTATGACACATACACTTGTGAGGGTCAGAATGGGAGAGTATTTTGGAGATGAGAGATGCAAAATAATGTAATGGCAAAGCACTAGGGGTTGCCACACCTGCTTGTAGGCTGTAATGGAGCCTTGCTGAATGCAGGGAGATTTCTCTGTTAAATGGTACATAATATTCAGCAGCCTTCTGGGAGAGGATGGGAACTGCTGCAGTGTCCCGGGCATCATGTATAATATTCCAGTTGTTGTCTCGGCTTGTAGCCACAGCTGTAGAGTTCTGTTGCACAACTTAAGGTTGTTTTTTTCCCCCCTTCCTGGAATTCCTACTGCTGACTGAAGAGAACATATGGCACTGCTATTGCATCAAGACCTACAGGCAATTGCAATTTATACATTCAGCTAAAATGGGGCTGCTCGGTGGGGAAAGAAAACCACTCACTTCAAAGCATGAAACACAAAAGGCTTGAGATTTCAAGTTCACATCTTTACCAGGAAACAGAGCAACTACTGATGCAAAAACATCTGCAGGGGTGCTGCTTTTGGCTAGTTGGATCCACTGGAGAATTGGGGTGCCCAAAATATATGTGCTTTTCACAACATCTGTCATTATGATGATCACGTTTATTTGAAAAATCTACTAAGTCCCATTCTGAAATCAGCTAAGTCCCCCTCTACTTGGCCAGTTCTCCTTTGCATTGTTATAAGAAGCTAGACACCTGAACATGTATTGTTATCTGTGAATCATTGCACAGACATGCTGTTCTCTTAATGATCAGAAAAAGACCTATGAGGGAATTTCTGGATGGTTTGTCCATCTGGGCCAAATTTCTTGAGTCTGCTTATGCTTCAATATATCAAGGATCTCTGATTTTTGTCCATTAGGTACTTTCTTTACTCAATCAAACAGATGGCATCCTCTCTGACAAAGTTGATGGTCTTCACAATTTATTGAAAAAAAAAACTTAGTAGCTATTGGTACTTGCTATTTTTTTTGTTCTATTTGAACTATTTTGTTCATATATTATGTTAATTCCTAAATGACTTATGTTTATGATTTACAAACTCTGAAAAAGTCATAGGAAAATGTCTTCTTTGCCTTACCCATAAGTCTTATCATTGGCATTCTTTATAGAAGTATGACTTTTGCTATGTTATTTATCTTTAAGACTTTGAAGCTACAAGTTACATAAAATACACAATGGAAAATCATAGACAATAAAAGGTGGATCCCATTTAGCTCCTCTTAGTTAACAATCCTTATGTGAACTTAACACACAATAAGCTGGAGAGGGCAAATGCCTTATTCCTTTTCCTCTTAACTCTGATTATTCTATAATATCACCTCATTCCTCTGGGTTCAGTTGTAAGATTTTTCAACATTTTCCCTGTAAAAATTAAAATAGAAAAGTAATAACAGGAAGGTTCTGTGATAGAGCAGGAGGAAGTAGCTGAGGATGTTAGAATGGTGGAATATTTGCTTTGATAATTATATTATGATTCAATGTGGCCTTGGAGCAAGAATAGATGATGGGGTTGGTAGCTAAGGGGCCGCAGACATTTTGGGCTCCACATAGATTTGTTACAAAATTACTTATATTGTTATATTTAAATTATAGTCAGTCATTTATGTTATTATATATGAAATATAATAAATGTATATTGTCAAACTATTTATAACCTGCTGGCTATCACTTTAACCACTTGAACATATGTATACATAAATATTTGCAAACATACCTACATACACATATCATATATGTATGTGTATGTATGAATGTAGGTGTGAGTGCGTATAAAACAAAGGGCATGGGACACTGAATGAGAATTAGATACACAACTTCCAAGAACAATAAAGAGAATTGTATATGTGAATCTCCATTGGAAACTTACCCTTAAGGGTCCACATGAATCTGAGTGGTTGACCATGTGGAATGTTCTTTCACGCGCAATAAGACCACAGAGAGGCAACTACATGTTTTCCTAAATTCTAGCCTCCTACTAGTATTTGTCTGAATAATTCTTCAATTTTTCTTTCCTGAGATCACATACGACGCATACTTTGCTGGCCGGGTGTAGGCAATATCTGAAACAAAACAAAACAAAAAATCATGTAACAGCCACATTCTTTGTTATTAAATCTGGCCTTGGTGCTTAAATTTCAGCCTCTTGGTATTTTGATTTGGAGTTCTCAGACTAATATAGAGTGAGAAATTCTATTTTTGCTCCCTAAGAAACAAGGAATGGATAATTTGAAAATGAAGGTGCCTATTTTAAAGGAAAAAATTCTCTGGGTTTTTATTCTTCACTAAATGGTATTCTTTCAGGTAGGGTGTTGCAGAATCTTGCCTTTCATTTGTATACATAAATAGAGTTTTTAAACATTTAGTGTCTATTATAGTGAAATTCTGCAAAACCAGAAAGCTGAGTAAATTGTCATTAGTATATAGACACTAAAGCAGAAAACCCCATACCCCAAATAATCCAAGTGACTCAGACAATCCAGAGGAAATAAAGGTTTCCATGTCTCCAAATAAAAACTGGGTAAAGTTATATTTTCTATACTTGACTCATAAATGGGTGTACATCAAAATTCAACAACACAAAATTACTCTGCGTAATGTGGTCAAGACCATGTATAGGTGTGATGGGGAATGCAAAAGGGACCGAGACAATCATTCTCTCTTATAGAGTCTATAAGAAATGAGATCATATATAGGAATACAAATGCTTTGCAAAGTTTAGAATTAGGAAGATAGGAAAAAAAACAGGTAAGTGCATCATGAAAATGAAAACTCTTATATTATTTTAGAAAAGTTGGGCTCATCTTATTCACTAGAGTTCAGATAGAAATGGTACTTGAACAAATCACTATCCTGAGATGATTCTTTTATATCTAGTCCTCTCTGGACTTTTTTCCCACAGGTATATAAGACAACTGCTTCTTCATAGTTGAATAAAAGTGTTATAATATAAATTCATTTTATGGATCTATTATAGCAGAGAAGATGGTATGGATGATTTGTATTTCACATCCTATTCACATATAATGTTCATTATTTCTGATGTCTCTACATTTTGAAAGTTTTGTATTCTTAGTAGGTTGGAGATTTTCTATGTCTTCATCTATTGAAGTGTTATTATTAAGCTTTAACAAGTCAGTTTTATTTCTAGATGAGCAACAATTTAGTATGTGATAAAATGTACAGTTTATTGAATTCTTAAGGATATCTTGAAGTTTGTATTTGTAGTAATTAAGACAGTGTGACATAGCGGATAGAACCAGCCCACTGTGGGCTCCAATTCTACTTCTGACACATATTGGTTGTGTCTCAAGTTCCTTCTCTTCTCAGTGTTTAAGGCAACTATCTAAGACTATATTTACAGAGAATGCACTTCTCTGCATTGGTAGAAAGAATTTCCTCTCCAGGGACTTTTCTATACCAGTGAAATTGCAGGTCCAATATCTGTTACTATTTGTAGTATGCAGATTTGTCATCTGTCAGTTCATGAACGATGGGGAACTTCTGGTGTATAATTCTAGCTACCAGATCATGTCTCACTAGATATTTGATAGATGATACATTTTTGCAGCTTGCAGGTATGTATTACCCAGTTTCTACTGTTCCCTTGCATAATCTGCAATGATCATTTAATCTCAATTCCGTAAGAATAAACTGTCTGTAATTTTTGGTGGTTATGTTCTGGTCCTTAATTGCCATCATAAACCCCTCTTTTTCTAGAAACAAATCTGCATGACTCATCCATTTGTTCTGAGTTTCTTTGTAAACATATTGTTCGTTGAGTTCATGAAGATGTCACCCATGGAGGGGATTTTCATTCCACTTTTGGATCTTAGCCATTTCATAGGTTCCATCTGGAAGTAAACTGTTTTCAGTTACATTTGCCAAATTCAATGGTGTGTACCTATATTGGCATTTATCATCACTCAGTAAAGTGATTTTGCCTTGTTTCAAAAGTTCCTATTTATTTTCTACCTGTTTATTATATGCTCTAAAGTTTCTAGTAATCCTTTTCCTCTTTTTTGGGTGAGGAAATGTTAATACTTCTATAGCTGCTTTAGGGTGATAAGTCCTTTGTTTTGTTAATATTATATGAATTTTTGTAAGGATGCTTTCCAAATCTGCTATCATCTATTTTACAGTTTCGAAAGTATACACTAAGATAGGGGTAGCATAGGTGTTAATTGCTGAATATGTGTTTTCATTTAGTTGTGGTTTCAGCATGCTAATGTATCTCATTGTCTTCAGACATAGTTTTGTCTTTGGTAGTTTTATGCTTATGTGGCTTGACTAGAGAGTCCAAGGTTTCTTTCTTTTTTTTTTTTTTTTTAATGAGTATTATCTTCTTTATCTTCTTCCACTGATTGAATCTGACCTTAGGATTTAAACTCAAAGTCTTTACTTGTAAAATAATCTTTACTTGTACAATAATCAAGTCCAAATGACATTTTCATAGCATCAGAGACAGATTGTACACAGTGAAGGAACTCTCGTGTGTTTTTTTTCCTTTTGGTAAAGTCATATAGCTTGACGTCATCTACATACATCAAGTGTTTAGATGTTTTGGTTCTACTTCTTTAATCTGGAAGCCATATTTAGTTCTACTTAGGAAAGATGATCACAGGTTTAAGGCTGGGCAGAACCATAATTAAGCTGTTTCCTGTAAAAAAACATATTTCATATCAGTTTTTGTTCTTAATGTTATTATGTTGTAGAATGATGATGATTATTAGAAAGTCAATCCTAAATAACATGAGAAGATTTCAGTACCAAAACCTGCACTGAAGAGAGAGGTTAACTCTTCACTGACAGGAGTCCAGAAAGGTTTCATGGAAGAAGTAATGTGATGACTAGGCACTGATGAATAGGAAGCATATAGAGGGTATTCCAAGAATAAAGAACAACATTTGTATGGGCAAAAGGCAGGGATATGAAGATAAGTTTGGGGTAGCAAAAAGAAGTCCAGTTGACTGGAGGAGAGGTTACATGAAAGAGAATAAGAGATAAGCCTGGATTGTTGGGATCAAATTATGGAAAACTTTAAGTTTTATTTTATGGCCTTTCATTTATTGTCTCTCTATTTTAAGTTTTAAATATAAAAAGTATTAAATATCATTAATTAAAATAAGTAACATACCATTCATTTTAAAATTACATTAATTTTATTTATGATTTATTTTATGACATTTTTTCTACAGGCAATGAAGAGCCATTGAAGGATATTGAGCAGAGAGGTGATATATTCAGAACTGTAGTCTAGGAAAATTACTCTGGCAGCTGTTTATGGATGGATAGTTTGGAAGGGATTAACAACTGGAGGCAGGATGATTGTATAGGAGGCTATTGTAATAAAATGGAAAAATATCATAAAGGCTTAAAGCTGGGTGGCAACAGTGGGAATGGTAAGGAGGAGATAGATAAAAGACATGCTGAAGTGGTGGAATTGACAGGAATTGATGAATAATTTTATATGAAAGGCAAAGAACTGGGAAGATTAAAAGATGATGTTAAAGTTTTAGGTTTGGGAGACTGGGAAGATGGTGTTCTTGATGAAAACCAGGAAGTCAGGAAGAATATCTCTTTGGGATGGAGAAGGAAGGAAAATGATGAGTTCAATTTTATGCCTGCTATTTTTCAGCTGCTAAAAAGAATTGGAGATATCCACTAGTTAGTTGGAAATTTTTGTTTGAATTCAAAGAAAAGAGGTGACTAGATGTTTAAAGGTGATGGTTGAAGTCTTCTGAAATAATGAGGCCACCGCTTCCATTTGAACTTGCTTCTTATGCCTCTTCTAGTTCACCAAATAGGGCATTTGATTACTTCTCCATTGGAATATCAGCAGCCAGCTACCCTTTTGCCAGTACTGATGGTAGTGGTGGTAGTATGTGATAGGAGAGAAATGGGTGGCTATAGTTTAGAAAGGTGTAGAAGTGGGAGTCCTCAAAGGCCCACTAGAATAGAAACAAAATATGATTATTATTTCTAAGAAGTCTGGTTAGAAAACCATGGCATTGCATTTTATCCTCCATTTGTTAGGAGGGACAGTCAGACTGGAAGTCCTTTATAGATAAATACACCATGTTTCTTGCCTGGTTATTCTTGAAGGGTGTCAATTGGCAATCCACTTGTAGGAAGATAATATAGAGTTCAATGTTGTGTTAGACTACTCCATGACTCCCAATTTTTCTGGTCAGACTGTGAGAATTGTGGTGCCAAGGTGATCAAAGAGAAGACCAGAGGTAGGAACCATAGTTCATAAGAAAGGTTTCTTCTAGTTGCCTTTTTGATGAAGTCATTTTGTCTTTTGGGGCTTTGGCTTCTTTATCTGTAAAATAGTTTGAGGATTAGGTAGTGTTGGAATAATTCACCTTGAAATTTAACTTCCTTTCCAAACCTAAATCTATGATCTGTGATCTTTTGAAGTAGAGGCAGATGTCTCAAATGTAGTCCTTCAGAGCTATGGATTCCAATAGTTCTGTTACAAAAAAAGTATTAGCTCTTCATTTTAAGTGTATCCTTTGATCATATTGAAAAATGATCCTTTCATTCCTGTGCTTTTTAGTGTTTCAAACATAAATTAGTGTTGAATTTTCAATGGTTTTTTATGTATTTCTTAATAATAAAATAAGTGATTTTTTGTTATGTGATCAATTATGCTATTTTCTAATATTGAATTGTTCTTGTATTTCTTGAATAAATCCATATCATCTCTTAAACCTTTTTAATATCCTCAGTTTATAGAGTGATTTTTCATATTTAGAGCATTTATCTATTTGGAATTTATTGTAGTGTATGGTGGGAGGTGTTTGTCTAAATCTCCCAAACTGCATTAGTTTTTCAGTACTTCTTGTCTTACCACTTTTAGTTGTGTTCTTGGGTTTATCTAAAATCACACTGCTGCACATGTTTCCAAGTCTTGTTTATTTAATTTGTTCCAGTGATCTACTTTTTAAAAAATTCAATACCTGACAGAAAACAGACAGCATAGAATAATTGTTAGAGTGATGGAATTGGATTCATGAAGAATGAACTTAAATCCTGCCACTTACACTTATTACATATGTGACTGTGGGCAAGTCATTTAACCTTTTTAAGCCTCAGGCAACTCTCTAGGATTTTCTACTGATTTACAAAAAGATTGTAATCTATGTTGGTGTACTGAGTTTCCATACTAATGAAATCAGTAATTCCCAAACATTTAAGACCAGATTGTTTTGATCACTATTGCTTTGTAACATAATTTAAGATATGACATGTCAAGCCCCCTTCCTTTTTTCCCTCAATCATTTCCCTTGATTTTCTTGCCCTCATTTTCTTTCATCTGCTTTTTGTTATTATTTTGTGTAATTCTAGAAAACATCCTAACATAGGACCAAATTTATAGTTTAGTAGTGTCATAGTTTTTCCTGTGTTGCTGAGGTCCCACCATGAACACATTATTTCTCTAATTAAGATAAACATCTATTTATGTAAAAATATTTCATAATAATATTTATATAAATCCTGTGAGTTTTGGTAGATTGACACCTAGATAATTCAGACATTTTGTTGATATCTTAAATGAGATAATTTATAGATTTGTTTTTTGAGTTTTGATCATATGTAGACATGCTAGTGAATGTATAGATTTATTCTGCATATGGTTACTCTACTAAGGATATTAATTTTGATTTTTTGGGGTAGATTCCATAGTTTTCTAAGCAAACCATCATATTATCAGGAAATAGAGATATTTTTACCTATGCCTATTTTCTTAAATACTTTTCTACCATTATTTTTTAGAAAGTAAAGACAATTCACATTTTAAATCCACCCTGATCTTATTGGAAAATATTTCACTTGTTTTCTATTACAAATAATATTAACTCTGTCTTTTGAAGGATTACTTTTGATCATATTGAGAAAAGAATTCCTATGTTTTTTAGTATTTTAAGTATGTGCTATATTTTCAATAGTCTTTTATGTATCTAATAATAAAATAGGGAATTTTTTACTATATGATCAATTATGCTAACATTTCCTAATGTTGAACTGTCCTTTCACTTCTTTTATAAATCCAACTATATTGCTAAAACTTTGTCAATATTTTATTCAATAGTTTTACATTATATTTACTAGTGAAATTGCTTTTGTCTGCCTTATCCCTTCCTACTTTGGGCATCAAGACCTTATTTTGTTCATAGAAGGAATCTGATATTTTCCTTTTCTATTTTTTCAAATAGTTTATGTAACATGAATATTTTTCTTTTATTTTTGACTGAATTATTTATAAATTCAAGTGAACAAGAATTATTCCTTTGTGAGTACATTCATGGCTTACTATACTTTTTATTTCTTAGATTCTCACCTAGATTTTCTATTTCCTATTTTATTAAATGGGATGTTTTAGAATTGTAGATGATTATCCACCTAGATTCAGGGTTTTTTTGTACATAATTTTGAATAGTAGTGTTTGAGCCTTTCCCTCCTCCTCTTCATAAGTTGCCAATTATATTTTATCTTATTAATTTGGTTTTTTCTTGTTCTTAAAAATCAAATTGGGGGGAGCCAAGATGGAGAAATAACTAGGGCAGCAGCTCATTGTTTCACCACGAAAATCCTCTCCAACCAAGAGTAAAATATCACCACAAAATAAATATAGGAGTGAAAGAACCAACAAAGAGGCAGAGGAAAATAACCTTCAAAATAACAAAAACCCAAAAGGTAGGCAGAAAACTGAGGTGAGAGGGGAGCATAGCTAGCAAGGGGCATAGCACTGAGTGAAGAGCAAGCCAAGAGCAAACCACACCCCCACTGCCCTACGCATCTGCTCTCACGGGTTCCAAACTTAAACTTAAGTTAAGTCAGACCCTGAGATCCTGCTGGGCAACTAGTGGTCCAAGGCAACTAACTCTCCTTGAAATTGCAAACCTGTGGAGAAGTCTGGAGTCCCAGCCCAAGACAATCTTGGCTGAAGGAGGCCTATGCACTTGGACCCAGAGTGAAGCCAGGAATCCCAGTCTAGGCTTGGGGTGAGGACACAGTTCTTAGGGAAAGCCTCCCCAGGATTTTTTTGCCCAGGACAGGGCAATGAAGGGTGTGCCTGATTGAATCAAGAACACCTTGGGACCAAAAAAACCCAAAACAAAACAAAAAAATTACAAGCCTAAGCCTGGGGCTAGAATCTGATCAGCACCTGACCTGATGAAGTTCAGACCAAGATCAAAAGCTTACACCCAAGCCTGAGGAAAGTCTTTAAATTATCAGCAACTCAAGGGTCAATTGAATCAGCATGGGGAGGGAACTCTCAGAGCTCTCAGCCCTCAGATCATCTGGTAAACTAGTAACAACCCAGAAAATAAGCCAAAAATAACATCAAGTTAAGACTAAAGTTTAAGAGTTACTTCTTCAACTTCCCAGAAAATAGAACCTACCTATAATTAGATAGGAGAAATGAACAAACAATCAGAAAAGCACCTAACTCTAAAGACTTTTTTTATGGAGACAAAGAGCAAGGTACAGACACAGAAAGGGACAGAGAAAGCAAAGGAAACACACCCAAAGTCCAAAAGAAAAATATAGATTGGACACAGATTTTGAAGAGCTCAAAAAGACTTCAAAACCCAATTATTAGAGGTAGAGGAAAAGAGGGGAAGAAAAAGGAAAGTGATGCAAGAAGAAATAGGCCAATTGAAAAAGGAGAACCAAAAACTGACAGAGGAAAACCAGGACTTAATAATCAGAACTGACCATCTAGAAATCAAAATTTTATGAAAAATCAAGAAACAATAAAGCTGAATCAAAGGAGTGAAAAAACAGAGGAAAACACAAAATATCTTATTGAAAAAACAACAGACATAGAAAATAGATCTAGGAGAGAAAATCTGAGAATTATTGGATTACCTGAAAGCATGATGAAGAAAAAACCTTGGATATCATATGACAAGAAATTATCAAAGATAACTGCCCAGAGATCCTTGAACAGGAAAATAAAATTGAAATGGAAAGAATTCACAGATTGCCTCCAGAAAGAAATCCTCATTTGACAACTTCCAGGAATGTAATAGCCAAATACAAGAGCCACCAAGCCAAGGAAAAAGTACTTCAAGCAGCCATAAAGTATTCAAATACCATGGAGCTACAATCAGGATCACTCAGGACCTAGCAACTTCTACATTAAAGGACTGGAAGGCATGGACTATGATATTCAGAAAGGCATAAAATTTGGATTTACAACCCAGAGCCACCTATCTAGCAAAACTGAGTATACTCTTTCAGGGGAAAAATGGTCATTCAATAAGAGAAGATTTCCAAGCATTCTTGAGGAATAAGCCAAACCTAAACAAAAATTTGAAGGCCAAATATGAGACATATGGAAGGCCAGAAAGGTAAATAAGAATGAAAAAATTTAAGAGATTCATTAAGGTAAAAATGTTTGTATGTCTACTTGGAAAGAGGATTTCTATAATTCTCAAAAATTACTCTTAGTAGTAGAAAAGATAGAAGGAATTTACTCTGAAAGAGGGTGGAAATTTAAGCTGATTATGATAATATGATGTATATGATGATATGATGTATATGTAAATGTGATGATATGGAACAAGGAAAGGAAATACTCATCTGTCAGTCTGTTTCTAAGGCAACTCTTTTGAAGTTTCATTGTATTGTATCCTACTCATTGTATTTGTCAGATTAGGAATAATGTCTTGCTACCAGACAGAACATTTCAGGGGGCCACATCTGGCCCACCAGCCATAGTTTTCCCATCACTGGGTGATTTTAAATAGATTTTCTCTTTCTAATTCCTGCTGCTGAGTTTTGTTGGAAATATACAGAACTGCTGATGATTTCCGTGGTTTTATTTTGTACCCTGCAACTTTAGTAAAATTACTAATTATTTCCATTAACCTTTCCCAAATATATAAGAAACAAAGTCAAATTTATAAAAAAATCAAGCCATTCCCTAATTGACAAATTGTCAAGGGACATGAATAGGCAGTTTCACATGATGAAATCAAAACTATCAATAAGCACATGAAAAAGTATTCTAAATCTCTCCTGATTAGAGAAATGCAAATTAAAACAACTCTGAGGTACCACTACACACCTAACAGATTGGCCAATATGATAGCAAAGGAAAGCAATAAATGTTGGAGGAGATGTGGCAAAATTGGGACACTAATACACTGCTGGTAGAGTTGTGAATTGGTCCAACCATTCTGGAGGGCAATTTGTAACCTATGCACAAAGGACTTTAAATGAATGCCTGCCCTTTGATTCAGCCATACCACTGCTGGGTTTGTACCCCAAAGAGATAATAAGGAAAAAGACCTGTACAAAAATATTTATAGCTACTCTCTTTGTGGTGACAAAAAAGTAGAAGATGAGGGGGTGTCCATTGATTCGGGAATGGCTGAATAAATTGTGATATATGTGGGTGATGATTATTGTGCTGAAAGGAATAAAGAAATGGAGAAATTCCATGTGAACTGGAATGACTTCCAGGATTTGATGCAGAGTGAAAGGAGCAGAGCCAGAAGACCATTGCACACAGAGACTGATACATTATGGCACAAACAAATGTAATAGACTTTTCTACCAGCAGCAATGCAACGACCCAGGACTATCCAGAGGAATTTGTGAGAAATAATGCTATCCACATCCAGAGAAAGAACTGTGGAACTAGAAATGCATTAGAAAAATATATGCTCAATCACATAGTGCAATACAGATGTGAGTAGGGTTTTGATGTTAAAGGATTACTCTACTGTAAATATGAATAACATAGAAATATGTTTTAAACAATGACACATGTATAACCCAGTCGAACTGCTTGTTGGCTTTGGGAGGGGGGAGGAGAGAGTGGGAGAGGGGGGATTATGAATCATGTAACCATGGAAAAATATTCTAAATAAAAACTTAAAAAATTAAGAAAATCAAATTGAGTAATAATTTGTTTATTTTGTTGGTCTCTTAAAATTCTACTTTTAAGCCATGTAATAATTCTTTGTTTTAAAATTTATCTTTCTTTTTGCTTGTTAAATCCCTACTTTTATGTTTATTTGAAGATTATTTGCTGATTTTCTGTTTAAAAATTACTAAACAACTGGTTCCTATTCATAAAATAGATGAAATATAGTATTTTTCCTGCTTAACATAAAATACAGCTTTAGTTCGTATATTAACCATTGTTTTCACACGAGTCACAGTTAAAAAGTCACTTCTTAAAAACTCCTACTTTTATGTTTTTTTGAAAGTTTTTTTGCTGATCTATTTAAAAAAATTACCTGATCAATTAATTTTCACTTTTCTTAGTTATTTCCCCCTCTAAACAAAGCTGTGCTATTTTAACTCTCCTAGAAAATTGTTATTGATAATTTCCTGTTGTATTTCTCTTGTGGAATATCCTTATCTAGTGCCCAAGCACAATCAACCAGCATGCTTGGATTTTATTTGCCTCAGTACCAATTTTGTGGAGATTTCTTGATGGATATGTTTTCTGTGTTCAACACTTATGCAATTTAGGTTTTATTTTTGGTGGCAAAAATGCATGTATGAATCCAAGAAATGGATTTTGAGTGATATAATATCCTTTAATTTTATAAGTGTTGAGAAGATCATTGACAATTTTGCACCAGGTTTTTACCTTGTAGTCCCCTCCAATTTTGGTACCTTTAAAAATGATTTCCATAGAACTGTGCTATGTTTCATCACCTTTCTTGTTTGAAGATCCACAAACACCCCTTTTTAGCTTTGGTCTCTCAGGTTCTTAGAAATTTATTTTTTAGATAAAGAAAAAATTTAAAATTGTTTTAATCCACCCGACTACATTTTTATTAAACCAAGTTTAATATTCAGAAATGGTAAGAAGAAAAAATTATTGATTGATTAATTGTTGGCTTACTATACTTTTCTCTGAGACAATATTATTTTTTAATGAAATGGTTTGCTATTTGTTTTTCTATCCTTTCAGATAGATGTGAGTTCCTTTGAGAGCAAGAACTGTCATATCTTCCTTTTTATCTTTGGCATTTAGCACAGTGATTGGCACATAGTAGGTGCTTAATAAATACTTATTGACAGATGCGATCCAGTTAATAAATTATTATATATATTAAAATTGTGATCCCTCCAGAAGAACAGTTATTTCTAGATCCCCATATATATGTCAAGAATATTTTTCAGACTCATTTCTCAAGAAGATTTTCATGATTTGGACATATTTTGATTCCCTTTCACAGAAGATTGCATCTTTTAAGCACAGAAGCTAACATTTTAGCTTTTTTTTCTCCCAACTGCACATAGCATTGTATCTTATAGTTCTGTCAAGGACATGTTAAAAATCCTTGTGGAATATATATATATATAGCCTAACTAGTTCTTTTGTTATATAGTTATCAATACCAATTCCTTCTATTGCTCTATCACTCTTTAACTTCTAATTTTACCCTGAAAATATTCCATTATAAATCAAAGGGAATGTGAACAAAAAGAACAACTATCTCAACTTGGACATCATATACCAATAAACATCTTTTGGTCTTTTGTTACCAGACAGTATGGGACAACTTGAATTTAAATCCTGATTCTGCCATCTAGAATCTATATGACCTCAGTTAAGTCACATAGCTCCTCTATGCCTCTGTTTTAAAATTTGTAAAATGAGAAGATTGGATTAGACAATCGCTAAAGTCTCTTAGAGCACTAAATCTCTAGTCTCATGCAAAAATCCTCCTCTGGTGTCTTATTGTGGGGTAGAATGATTGATGTGACAGAATTTCCCAAGATATGTTGAAATGGAAGATTCTAATCCATTTCTGGTGAGTAATATGGTACAAATGCTGCTGCTAGAGGAAGACAGAATGTATTATCAAAAATGACAGTCTTTTAAGAAGCTAAAAACCATACAGACACAGGTAATGCTTTCATCAACTACTCATTGAAGGCAATGGATGGAGAAGAGTTAAGTAGATTCAAAAAATGAATCACTGGTCAAGGAAGTTCTGCCTGAAAATATTAGGTACCTGTCCCAAGAGGATTAAGTACACCTAATAAGGGAATAGGGAATGTTTTATTCCTTATATTTGTGTCCTCATTGCCTAATACAATGAAGCACATAGGAGATGTTCAAAAATGCTTGTCAATTGATTGATGCATTTGCCTATTACATTGCAAGTCTAATCAAAAGGATCTTTAACCTGAAATGAAAGAACGAGGAAGAAAATTTTCTACATATATCTAGATATTATAGAGAACAATTATAGATGACTAGTAGTTTGAGAGATATATCAGAAACAAAATTCAAGAACTTCACATGGCCTCTAACATCTATACACATATGCACAAAGTACAGGCAACAAGAAAGATGAATCAGAGATCCTTTAAAAGGAGGCAAATTTGATCTTATAGTTGCCACTGAGGTTCAGTGGGATAAAACTTATGCCTGGAACAGGGTTCTAAATGAGCATATCTAATTCAAAAGAAATGGGAGAAGCCAAAGAGATAGGATGGGGGTGATGTAACACTTTATATCAGGAAGATTTATTAGTATAAAGAAATATAGAAATAGGAAGGGGAAACATTTGGGTGAAAAAAATTTTAAAGCAATTTTTTTCTTTGGAGAACACTACAAACCACATGGACAGATGGAGGAAATAGATGAGGAGCTGGAAAAATTGAGGAGTTTGGGAAATCAAAACTCTGACAGTCATAATATGAAAGTGATGGGGGACTTAAATTATCCAGACATCTGCCTGAACTCTTTTTCTTTCCCAAACTAACTAATAATTTCTTTGTTTGCCATAATAATTTCATACTTCAAAGATAAAGGAGCTAAAAAAGGGAAAATATATTCGGGGTATGATTTTCACAAACAATGATGAATTGATTGCTGGGATGAAAATGATGGGATTTTGTGATAGAGAAAGAGAACAAAGCAGGGCACAGGTTCACAAATGCTTGATTTTTGGAGAGCAGATTTCATAGGATTCAGAAGAAAGGTAGGTAGGATCCTGTGGATCAGTGTTCCAAAAGATAACTCATTCTGAGGATATGGAAAACTCTCAAAAACAAAATTTGAAGACATAAATAAAATAATCAAGGAGGAGAGGGAATTATCTAAAGAATTCTGTGTGACTCCATAAGAAATTCACCAAACAGCTTAGAATTTTTTTTCAGATAGAAAACTTTTAACAATTGTTTTCTGACATTTTGCTATCCATGTTCTCTCCTTCCCTCTCATGCTTCCCCTCTTCCAATAACAGCAAGTAATATGATATGCGTTACACATATTATTATACAATACATATTTCCATATTTGTCATATCATGAAAGAAGACATATCTCTTACTTTAGAGAAAAATTCATGGAGGAAATAAAGTAAAGAATGGTATGCTTCAATCTGCATTCAGATTCCATCAGTTTCTTTATATGGCTTGGATAGCCTTTTTCATTACAAGTCCCTTGGAATTGTCCTGGATTTTTGCATTGCTAATAACAGTTAAATAATTCGTAGTTGGTCATTGTACTTTATTGTTGGTACTCTGTGCAGTTAGCTTAGATTTTGGAAGACATGATTAGAAAATGGATGAAGACAACATTGTGGCATGGTACTGTTCAAAACATGCCAGTAATGATGAAGCTCAGAATGATCTAAGCTTGTTGAGAAAAGCTATAGCCAACAAAAAATTCTGTTTAAAAATTATTATATTGGGTAAAAGTAAAAGAATGAAGAAGAGATAGGAAAATTTCAGAGGTTCTTTTTCACATTCAATGAGTTTTTATTCAGTGACTGCTATATACAAGGTACTGAGTTTATATAATCAATTAATCAATAAGCATTCATTAAGTGTTTAGTAAATGTCAGGCTCTGCACAAGTGCTGAGGATACAGAGAAAGTAAAAATCATGGTCCTTGCCCTCGAGGAGTTCAAACTCTAATGGAAAAGATTACATGGAAACAACTGGGGATATGCAAGACCTATGCCTATAAGAAAATTGATGAAAAATGCTTATAATGTAGATTTAATTTTAAAGTATGTCATGTGTATATTAAAAAAATCCTTACTTTTTATCTTAGAATCTATACTATCAATTCCAAAGCAGAAGAGTAGTAAGGGTTAGGCAATGGGGGTTAAGTAACTTGCCCACGACATACAACTTGGAAATGTCTGAGGCCAGATTTGAACTGAGGTCCTCTTATCTCCACACCTGTTACTTCATTTTATTTCCTCCATGAATTTTTCTCTACAATATAAGCTACCTAATTGCCTCTCTGTGTACATTTTTTTTCTTTGAGGGCTGGTTGTTAAACATTTACCAGCACCCCTTTACTAATGATGTAATATCTCTTGTGTCTGCATATCCTATAGCTACTGGGGAAGCAGAGAGTAGTGGTAAGAGCACCAAACCTGAGATCAAAAGACCTGGGTTTGAATTCTAGTTCTGTTGTTTGACTTTAGGAAAGTCACTGAATATCTCAGGGCCTCATGTTCAATGTGAAATTGTTTGTCTAGATAGCATCTAAATTCCCTTCCAGCTTTGGCATCCTATTGTTCTGTGATAACTTCACTGTTTTGCTGGGATTATCCATAGCCTCTGCTCCTTAAGGGTCCCCTATGACAACTATTCAATGGATTTAAGGGGCTGACATCTTAAAATATCAAGGTGAAAAGTAAATCTCTATGAAAGAAATCAAGAAAAAGAAAACAATAATGCAAAATTAAAGTGTCTACATCCTACAGTGATAAAAAGGCAAAGACAAATAACAGGAGAACAAAGAGCAGGGTAATTTAGAATCACTTCAGTGTCAATATCTTATCGTCTGATGTCTAGATATTGCTATTTTACTCATGGAAAGCTCCACTTCTCAACATTTTTACTTAAAATGAAATTAAAGTGATAGTACAGATGTGCATTTAGGTAATTCTTAGTTTGCTAGGTTTAGTGAACTTAAAACATGTTTAATATTTATCTACTCTACATAATCCTATCAGATGGCCCATCCTGGTATGGAGATGACCATAGACATTCAAGCTTATGTGGAGGGCAGGTGCTGCCAGATTTCCCCATCCTGGAAAGGCTGGGAGTGGGATTCTGGCAATAGGCTAAGAACCAGCCTAGCTATATCTGAAGAGTCTCATTTCTGAGGGCATGTCCACATATGTGATGAATCCTTTGGTCATGGCAGCTTGTGAAACAAAGAACAGTACAAAATTACCCTCAGTCTGGTTGCATGGCCTTCTTTTGCTTCTATAGTGAGAGGGCAGAGAGATGATAATGGGAGCAGAGGGTGCTAAGAAATATAAAAGTTTTAGTCTGTTTGTAAACATTAAGTGGGATTCTGACTCTAAATTTTAATAAATCCTTTTCTTACTTTCTATAATTTAGTAAATTTAGTAAGTTACTTAATTTAGCAATCAATGATAAGTGGTCTCCCATGTCTAAAGTGTAGTTCCACCTCAATTCCACATCCCGAAACAATCAGTTTTCTTCAAAGTCTCACTTAAATGCTGCCTCTGAAAGAAGGCCTTTCCTGATCTTCCCAGCTATTAGGATTCTCTTTGTCCTGAAATTATTTTATGCATACTTTGTATTTACCTTTTAGTGTGCATAATGTCTCCTTTTTGAATTGAATTGAATTGAATTGATTTGAATGAAATTGAAAATTAATAGATCCGAATCATTGCAGAATTTTTTCTTCTGCAATGATAGTGGGCAAAGTAGAAAGAAAGAGCAAATTGAATTGGATTGCTAATTAGTCTAGGAGTAAGAAAAATAATTTCATGGGACATTTGGTCATCTTCTCTTACAATGACTGGGACGGGCATTTGTAAAAGAGCTCCATGGAAATGGTTGCTACTTATGTGTCAACACATAGTACAGAGGATGAGTAGATATGTTTTATGGGAAATTCAAGACCCTCCTTATTGACACACTTTCTATTTGATGACTTGTTCAATGCATGAAAAGCAGGGGGAGGGGTAAAATATGTCAGAAAACAAGGTATAAGAAGAAAAGATGTGCAAATTACAGAAACCTCTTTATATATACTATGAATCACTTATTTGAGAGCAGTCTGAAAAAAGAGAACCACATTAAGTTTAAAAAAAGGAATTGATTTTAGTCTATATATAGGAAATAAATGGATTCTGATATAGAAATAATTTTCCAATTATTTGCCTGTGTAGAGTTAGACTTGCTGACTTGTTAGATCAAAGATCAAAATCAATAATAAGTTAGGAGAATAAAAATGAGAAGATATTTTATTTGATTGTGGCGGTTTCTAGTTGACCTATTTAAGTGAGCTCTTGATGGTGAAAAATGGGAAACTGATAAAGCAACAGACACTGTTGCCATTTCTTAAGGAAGTTGAATCTATATATATCCACTGTGACAATAAGAAGAAAAAGGAAGTGTAGGTATTACTTCAGTCAATAAATACTTGATCTCCTGAACACTTGTTTAGAATATAAACTCACTTGTAAAATTTTAAAGGAAAAAATAGTGATGGATTATGGACTGTGTTCTAATGGGAAAAGACACGTGAAATATGGTGGTCATGGAAGGGAGTTTTGGCTGGAGAATTGCAAGGATTTTGAATGGGGGCATAGGACAAATACTTGCCATGCCCTTTCCAATAATATTGACTTGAGCAAGAAGTGGGAAGTTGAGTGGAACAAGATACATAAATGATAGCAAGGCAGGTGACACCATATTCTTTGATTTCTTGGTGTTTTGCTAGATAAAATGTGAAGCATGATCTGGGGCTGAGTAGATGAATTTTTCACTCATTCACTCAATAATCAGGAAAATTCAGACCCAGATTGGAGTACAAATAGATGGGAGTTCTGCTGATAAATGCAAATGAGTAGGGAGTTCAAGGTTTTGGAATGGACCTGAATTCTTCTGCCTATTTCAGCAGCAGTGTTCCTAATCCCTTGGGGTCTGGCACTTGTACAGGAAAAACATCAAATGGGCGTATGTTCTCAGTTTCCTCAGTTCTAGAAGGGTTCTTAGTGTTCATCTAGGCTATGTATTTGAGGAATAAGAAGGAACCAGGATGAATTGCTTAGATTCCTAAAAGTATTTTCAGATGATGAGTTTGCTCCTAGATTGGATGAAGTTAGTTCTTGTTTGAGGGTTTTATAAGGTCATAAATCTAGAACTGGAAAAGGCTGCATGGTCCAACTCACATATTTTATAGATGAGGAAACTAAGGCCCAGAAAATGTAAGAGACTTGGCCAAGGTCATACAGGTAGTAGTCATCAGAGGTGGGATTTGGATGTGGATTCTGTGACTCAAGATCTGGGACTCTTGCCTCCATACCACATCCCCACACCCAAGGAATGACAGGGAAAGAAGAAAGCAGTATCTTTATAGAGATAGAGGTTGGTTATTCAGTAATTTCAGTAATGTCCAACTTTCTGACCCCATTTAGGGTTTTCTTGGCAAAGATATGGGAGTGGTTTTGCCATCTCCTTCTCTGACTCATTTTAAAGATGAGGAAATGGAGGCAAATGGGGTTGAGTGAACTGCCCAGGGTCACACAGATAGTAAGTGTTTGAGGCCAGATTTTTTTTTAAACCCTTAACTTCTGTGTATTGGCTCCTAGGTAGAAGAATGGTAAGGGTGGGTAATGGGGGTCAAGTGACTTGCCCAGGGTCACACAGCTGGGAAGTGTCTGAGACTGGATTTGAACCTAGGACCTTCCGTCTCTAGGCCTGACTCTCAATCCACTGAGCTACCCAGCTGTCCCTTGAGGCCAGATTTAAATTCAAGTCTTCCTGTCTCTAGGTCTGGCACTTTATTTCCAGAGTCAATTGCCTGCCCATAAAATTTTAAAATTATTGCCAGATCTAATAGCCAGAAGGCAACAAAGAAAGTACCATATGGAAGTAGGAAACAACATCTTAGATTTCTCCCAAAATGTGATAAATTGCACTGAGGAAGTCTTCCCTAAAAGTGCTGCTGTTTAGTGAATGTGATTCAGGGCCTTCCAGAAAACCTTGTCCCTCATAAGCTGGTTTACTTGACTTTTAAGAGAGCTAGCCTCTTGGACTACCTTAGCAAAGGCAGGGCTCTGTCTTTCAGGTAGGGGTTAGAAACCTGTTCCAGAGACATGATTCTCTATCTGCACTGATGCCTTTGTATGACCCACCAAAATCCCTGGGGCCATCATTATCAAGTTCATACCCTGATGTTGGGCTGGGGACCTCACATCCATATGTATTATCTCCCTCATTAG
Organism: Gracilinanus agilis; assembly: GCF_016433145.1. NCBI lineage: Eukaryota > Metazoa > Chordata > Mammalia > Didelphimorphia > Didelphidae > Gracilinanus > Gracilinanus agilis. The sequence continues at coordinate 580,601,798 of NC_058130.1, forward strand.
AATGTGAGCTCTTTGAGAGCAGGGGCTGTCTGATTTTCCTATTTACAGAAAAATATAATTTTTCTTAACTTCAAATAGTTCTTTACAAATAGCAGTAAGAGCTTATTAACTTGCTTTTTAAAATTCATTCGTTCATTTATTCATTAACCATTATTAAAATACTAATGCAAAAGAAAATTTCTGTGATTCTTGCTTTTTTTTTTTTTGTAAACCATTTCTCTTCTCACTTCTTAACTTCTTCACACTAGATGCCATAAACTCATTAAGAATTCTTTCCTCAATTTTCAAATAAATCCAATACAAGTTCTGCTTTTTGTCAGAGAGCTCTTGGCTCCCTTTTCTGTGGATGTTAACAGTTTCTTCAAAACAATGATGGTTTTTAATCATCTTATCCACCAATCAATTCTGGGCATAGATTTCTAACCCCAAACAAATCATTGGTTGAGCAACTAAGCCTCTAGTCTCCAAAGCTTCTAATTTTGCCTCAAGCACTGGTCAATTTCTTTTCTTATATAATTCTTGGACTAGAAGATATGAACCATTTCTCTCTTTCTCTCCCTCCCTCTCTTTCTTTCTTTCTTTCTTTCTTTCTTTCTTTCTTTCTTTCTTTCTTTCTTTCTTNGTGCCTTCCCTCTCCCCAAATACTTGTATTAATTTTGTATAGACTCCTATATGTATTATCTATCTTAATTGAATGTAAATACCTTGAAGGTAGGGATTTACCTCTTTTTTTCTTTCTCTTTGTAGTGCCTTGAATAGTACATGGTCTATAAAGAACCTTTGATGAATGCTTATTTCTTGATTGGTTGCATACTTTGCACCATTTTCTCTCTTATGATGTTCTCATTATGATCAGAACCACTAATTCAGTGGTAAGCATTCTAGCACAATGCCTGGCACACAGTGAGTACTTCATAAATATATTCTCTCGCTCTCCCTTCCCCCGCACTCCCCCACAATACTCTCCACCTTTGGAGTAAAGAATTTAGGTATCAGGTAAAGTTGAAAAAAAAATAATTTCCTGTAGAAACTAATCTTCAGGTCCGTTAAGTAGTTGATTCTTTAATTTTGATTTCTAATGATAAAACATTTTTCCTCTCAGGATGAATTTGTTACCTACTCTTTCTTTTCTCACACTTTTTGATCCAATTACTAAGCTAGCATGGTGGCCCCTAGAGACAGCTGGTGGTAAGATAGATAGAACTCTGGTTGTATGCCAGAACTCAATTATGGTTACCTGAGTTCAAATATGGCTTCATATACTTACTAGTTCTATGACCTTGGGAAAGTCACTTAATATTTTTTAGCCTCACTTTCCTCAATTGTAAAATAGGGATAATCATAGCAGTTACCTTGTAGAGCTATTGTGAGGAGCAAATGAGATAATATTTGCATATCATTTAGCATAGTGCCTGGAAAATAATAGGAGTGATATATATATATGTATACATATATATATATATTCCCTTTCATAGTAGGTAATCTTTAAGGATATGGCTTTATTCACTTATCCTTATCTTTTCAAAAATCTATCTTGAATTCTCCTTCCTTCATAAGGCTTTTGATAATTGCTATTAAAAAGAACAAGAGCCTTATACAGTGGTTGTTGTCTCTACTGCTGGGAAGACTAAGTCTCATGGTTCTCTTGAGTTTAGGAATTCCCAACTGCAGTAGAGCTAAAGTCTATTGGTTATTCACATGAAGTATGACAATAATATGGTGGGGCCCTCAAGTATATGGGGTGGTGATGGGAGGCTACCAGGCTGCCTAAGGAAGGGTGAACCAGCCCAAGTCAGAACTGAAGCCAGTCAAAACTTCCATTCTGATAAGCAATAGGATGAAGCTTATGAATGGTCTTCCAGCCTGGATAAGACAGGAAGACCCAGTCTCAAAAAGAAATAAAGAAGAGAGACAGAATGGGAAAAAAGAAGAGATAAGTAAAGAGAAAGACATGGAAGAAGGGGAGAGAGAGAGAGAGAAGAAAGAGGAAAGAAAGAGAGATGAAAAGAGAAAGAGAAAAATTAAACAGATGTGAACACACAATTATTTCTGTCTTTTTAAAAGCAAAGATGATTTGATTCTGGAATCTCAGAGTTGACAGGGACTTCAGAAGCCCTCTTGCCCAATGTATGGTTCAATAGCATTTGCTCTATATCTTGCTTTTCTTTGAACATCTTTAGGGACCTAACTTTCTTCTAAGTTCCACTTATGAAGGTGTCTAGTTGCTAGACAATTCTTCCTTGTATTATATCTAAATCTACTACTGTCATCCATTGCTCCCTTTACTTGCCACTCACTGGAGCCAAAGCAAGATTGCTCTGGTCTGTTTCATGAAAGTCAGTTAAGTCTTCATTGTGAACATTTGCACCTTGGAAACTGGCAGTTGCCACAAATCAGGGCTTGATTGTTTTATTAATCATTAGACTTAGGCAAGTGATGAGAAAATGTGAATAACTCAGATTAAATTTAAAATTGCATCATTATATCTTTTTATTTTCCTTCGTAGAGCTAGCTAAACATTTACCAAGCAGGACCAGTCATATATTTGAAGCTATTCTTTTACTTGAACAGTTATCATTGGAAACTATAGGGGTGTCTATCAATTGGAAAATGGCTGAACTAATTATCATATGTTAATACAATGAGGTATAGAAATGGTCTCCAGAAGAAATGATGAAAGGAATTTAAAGAAACCTGAGAAGATGCTTATAAACTGATGCAAAGTGAAGTGAGCAGGAACAGAACAATCATATAATAACAAAATTGCTGAGACAAACAACTGTTAAAGAAATTGATAGACGTGATGACCAATTGGATTTCCAGAATCCTAATGGTGAGGGTATTACTAAAGTCAGATAATTAAACATAAAGTTTCAGTCATCACCAGTGTGGAGATGGGTTTTTTCTTGACTACATATATTTGTTGTAAAAGTTTTTTTTTTCTTTATCAATTTGGAAGTATGGGGTCGGGAGGGAGAGGGGTACTAGGGTTGGGGTTGCCATAAAATGAAAGAAGAAAATAAGTTTATTGAAATATGTTTTTGAAATATTTTGAAATGAGGAAGGGAGGCCAGAAGGAATCAGAGAAAAACAAGACAACTTTGAAAAGTCTCATGTAAACTCCATGCTAATGCAATGGAGCCTGGGAAATCCCAGCCCTCATGAGTATGTATAGGGTGCATGACTAATGCAATCCCCATGTGGATTTTGGAGCACGACCAGACCTTCTGTAAGTACTCTAGTCTACTGGTCAAAGAAAGTTTCTGTTTCTTTCTTGCCCGGACGTGTTCAAGTAAGGAGGCAAAGACTGCTCTAAGCCATTGTTGCAAGGACATGAAGGTCTTTATCTTCAAGACTTTGTCTCTTTTAGAAGCAGCTAGGTAATATAGTAGATAGAGGGTCTGTAGTCAAGAAGATTTATATTTCAGTTCCCCCTAAGATACTTATTAGCTGTGTGACCTTGGGAAAATCATTTAATGTCTACTTGCCTCACTTTCTTTAACGGTAAAATGAGAATAATTCCTCCCAATGATGTTGTGGTGATAAAGTAAGATAATATATGTAAAATACTTAGCATGGTGCCTTGGCACAAAGTAGGAGTTGTTTCCTTCCACCAGGATCATCTATATATGACTTGTAATCACTTGTTCTGACTAGTAATGAGAGTGTGACCCTTCTCTTCATAGGAGAAATGCTTTGTAATTTCTTTTCTTGCTGTATTTTCATAATAAAGTACCTCTTTGCACATGCAAATTGATGTTAATTGTTAAATGAAACTGGGCACTAATTACTGGTGATTAACATTGGGGAGAATATGCTAGAATAGGGGTTCAAATTAATGGCACTGGAAAAGAGACATCCATATTCCCTCATGGCTACTCTTAGAACTCTAAAGACAGGTAGTACTCTGGGAGACCCAACTCATGTGCGAGAGTGGAAGAATCTGAATTCAAATCCAGCTTCAGACTCTTTCTAGTTGTGTGACTCTGGGCAAGCCACTTAAAATCTCTGGGCCTCAATTTCTTCATCTTTAAAATGGGGATAACAATAGTACCTTGATCCCAAGTTGTCAGGATAAAATTAGATGATCCTTGTACTTTGCAAGTTCTAAAGCACAATATACATCCTAGCTCTTATTATTATTTACAATTCCATGTACAATTCTCTTTCTGTTCTACTTTGTAAAAGAAGTACTCATTTTAGTCAATGTTAGGTTTAGAATTAAAAACAAACAAACAAATTATATCAGTTTTCATGTCCCTCCCAAGTCTTTCCTTCTCCAGGATGCTTAGCTTGTGATAGAAAATTACAGATTGAAAAATAGTGGAGCTAATGTCTTCAACTATCTAAATGACTGAATTTTAATCACTCGGGAAGAAATTGGTCATTTAAATGACTGAAAGTATAGGTTTGGCTGTAAAAAGTTAATTGTTCAGCTATGTTTATGCTATGGGCCAAATAGCAAAAAAGTCTATTTGCAGATAGGGTGAGATTAGCCCTATCCTAATTTAGAGGACCAATTAGGATGACTCAAATACCCCAAACAAATCAGCAGGGCTTGGCAAGAAGGCAATCAACCAAGCACATAGAAAATGATCACTGATTTATGATAAACTAAAACCATTAAGAAGGACGTGTGAAGAACTTGCTAAATTACAACCTTCCTGAAGGCAGGAACTCTTTTACCACCCCCCCTCTTTTTCTTTTTTTTTTGATTCCTCATAAGGACTTGAACATAGTAGGCTCACAAAAATGTTAAATTGAACTGCTGTGCAGGTGTTTGAAAAGCAAGTTATTTTGTAATTGGGTTGGAATTTGTTTAGTCTAATAGTCCATCCTAATGATTTTGAATAGCCCTATAATAGCACCTACCTCTCTGAGATGTTGTGAGGATCAAATGAAATAATATTTGTAAAGTGGTTCATGAACCTTAAAGAATCATATAAATGCCTTCTATTATTATTTCTTGGGAACCTAGGTAAGGTCCATCGGTATATATGTTTTTATGAATTTATTTCTGTATAGTCTATATTTCTATATACTCTTCCTATAGATTAAGTAGGAAGTGAAGAAATTATTTCATTATTCAGGTAAATCATTGTTCATATGTATTATATACAACTAGCCTGGCCACCTCCCCCTAAAACAAAAGGAGGAAGAGAGCATGAAAATAAATGACCTCATCTGACCATCTTTGCTCTATGGAATATAGGCTGTATGAAGTTATCCCGTGTATATTTTCCTTTCCTGGTGAGGAAAGAAGCACGTAGAATCCTGTGAACTCTTGGTAAGGATTCCATAATTCTGAATGTAGTTTTTCAGATGTTATGATGCCATTTTTATTGATTATTCCTGAATATCTCTATATTCTAGGGAAAAGATGACCTTTTTTGTCTTCCCTATCTCAATGCCAATAGATTAAATATTATCTCTTTTATGAAAAAGAAGGAGGCTTGTAAAACTGAATCTCTGCTTCAGTTCCTATGCCCTGCCACCTCACCAACCCAGCTAAATTTCCCATTACAATTTGAATTTAAATATTCTAATAAATTTGTTTTAGAAACTCCTATAGCTCCCTTGTGCCATTTGCAGGGAAACACTCTCTTGGTTGTTTCTTTCTCTTTTTTTTTTTCCCTGGGAGATGGAGATTTCTTTGTGCTTGGGGTGACTGATTGAATTTTACCTGAGCTAAATTATATTTGCACATTCTCGTAATTGCAAAGGGCCACACAGAGAAACAAAGCATTGACTGCCGTTGTACTGGGATTTCCCAGATGTATAATTTCAAATTGATATGAAAAAAAAAGCCTTGCAATGCATTAATAATGGCATAAAATGTAACTCAGTTGGCCAAGGGTGAATGGAGGCTTTATTTTCTTAGCTACAAAACAAGCTATAGACCTCAGGTGACTAGCATTTATTGTTAGAATGGGTTTTCTATTGCATACCTTCTGAAACACAAAATAAGACAAGATTTATACTGGATTCTGTCCTTATTCACATTGCTCTGCACCATATACCCAGAGAGCACATGTAAAATGTTAAAGCACTGGCTTGCTGTTATTATTTTTTTTTTGCACTCTAGTTTGAAAAGTAGGATTTTTTTCCCCCTTGTAATTCAAAGGCATCCATCCACATCTTGTGGAGGAAGCAGGTCACCTATGCTATTTCTTTTATATTGTGTCATTTATTCTCCACCCTGCTTCTGACAAATACCACTCTTGTGACGTCAACAAGGAAATTTGAAGGAAAAAGCATAGAGTCCTTTCTTTATCTATCTATCTTTCTATCTATCTATCTATCTATCTATCTATCTATCAATCATCTATCTAAATATATATANATCTATCTATCTATCTATCTATCTATCTATCTATCTATCTATCTATCTATCTATGTATCTATCTATGTATCTATGTATCTATGTATCTACCTACCTACCTACCTACCTACCATATAATATCACTAAGCCATGGAACAATGGAACATCTTGTTCCATTTTGGACTTGAATGGATGTGGACAGAGCCACAGAAAACAAAGAAAGATCTATAGTTTCTTGTATGTTTGATTTTAATTGAGATGACGTGAACTTTCTTTAGGGTAATTAGGTAGCAAAGACTATAAGGCCTGGATTCAGGAAGGCTCATCTAACCGAGTTCAAATCTGTCCCCAGACACTTCCTGTATGTATCAAACTAGCTCTCTAACCCTGTTTGCCTCAGTTTCCACCTCTGTAAAATGAAATGGAGAAGGAAATGGCAAACCACTTTAGTGTCTGCCAAAAAGCCCTAAAAATAGAATGATGAAGAGTTGGGCCCAATTGAAAATGAATGAACAATGACAACAAAATGTGACGATTATAATGATATGTAAATATATTCTAAGGTAAGTAGAAGTGGTATAAAGCAGAGGGGTCAAACATGAGGTCTGCTGGTTTTACAGAATAGCAATATTCAGGGCAATGGAATTAAAATGTAATTGGAGAGTATTTAATAAAATAAAAACTGAAATAAAACATAGATAATATTATATTTCAATATTATATCAATATGCAACCTGCAGGTGTCCTTTGTAAGGCTACATGCAAGGCTTAGTGGCCTCCATTTTGATTTGAGTTTGACATAACTGGTATAAATTATATCATAGTAAGAGTGATGAATAATTAAGGGACAATTTGTGTGTTCCTTTTGGATCATAGGCTTCTGACTGAGAACTAGGAGGCCATCAAGGCCAGTCCCTTAATTTAATAGATGAATAAGTTTAGGCACAGGATGTTGAAGTAATTTAGCCAACGTGACATGGGCTGCAGGTATACGAAGCAAGATTTGAATGCATGTGCTTTGACTCTAGTCTGTAAGTTTTCTTTCTAAAATATTTTAGTGTAATGTTTGTGAGAGTTAGTGGAAATTCCCACTCTCTTGAGTGAACTTATTGGAAAACACATACAAGACTCTCACAAGATAGAGGGTCTTGCTTGGATCCACACCTTTGGAAGGGACATCTTCATCAATAAGATTTTGGATCCATTGATGCATATACTAAAAAAAATTTTCTGTGACTTATCTATACCCATATATCCCGGGTTCTTTGTGTGTGTGTGTGTGTGTGTGTGTGTGTGTGTGTGTGTGTGTGTGTGTGATGAACTTTTTGGAAGTCTGGTGAAGTCTATGGTCTCTTTCTTAGAATTGTTTTTATTGCTTTCATTCTTAACTGAAGTAAATTTTAAATTTCAATTAGAGATGAATGAAAATAAGGATGTAATTTTTTTCCTAACCAAATTTATGGACTCTTTGAAACTTACATATGTGTCCCTAAGGGAAGAATTTGTAGATCCTGGCTTATGAAACCTTTAAGTGAGTTTAGGTTAAATTAACCTGCTAGTTTGGTTAGAATAAATCACCATTTTGGCAGCAATAATAGTAACAATACCATTTTTATAGTATTTTTTGCGAGTTCTTTTTGAAATATTATCATATTTTATCTTCACAACAACTCTGGGGGTAGGTGCTGTTATTATCCCCATTTTAAAGAAGAGAAAACTGAGGCAAATAGTAGTTAAGTGACATGCCCAGAATCATATAGCTAATAATTGTCTGAGGTGGGATTTGAACCCCAGTCTTTCTAAATCTAGATCCAGTACTTTATTGTACCACATAGTTACTCTGTCAGACAATTGGTTAGTGATGATCAATTTGATAAAAAATAATCCATTCAAAGTGTCTTTACATAGATTTAGCCAGTCGTTGCTCTTTCATGGCAGGTGTGGTATTGGTAGGGAAGCATAATAGCATATAAGGATCCCGTAGATAATCTCATGTACTGCATTCTTCATTTGTACAATCACTATCATGAGAGCTATTATGGGAATACCTTATCTACACAAGAATTCTTAGCAGTTTAGAGCTTAAACTAAAGTTTAATATTACCTGGGTCACCCTTCTCATTTTATAAAGGAAGAAACTGAATTTCAGAGAGGGGAAGTGTTGTTCATAGCTGCAGGCTGGGTTTCCAATTAGTTCCATGGTTTTTTTTTCCATTCTAATGACACTGCTGTTGATTTGTCTAGTATTAGAGAGGAGCATGGATCACGATGGAGCAGAAACGGAACCCAAACCAAACCAATCCAAACAGAAACAAGGAAACAAACTTGCCCCAGGAAGGTAAAATTAACTCCAGTGCTTTCTTCCCAGCTTTCTAAGAAAAGGCTGTAACCAAAGCCTTTGCCCAGCAGAAGACAGTTTCAGAGACTATTGAATGAAGATAGACAGCATGACATAGTAGATTATATATACTGGACTTGAAGTTAGGAAGATCTGTATTCAAATCCTGCCTTTGACACTTACTAGATTATGTGACTGAGCAAGTCACTTGACTTGTCTGACTCAGTTTCCTTATCTGTAAAATTGATAATTATAGTGTCCCACCCTAGTTGTTATAAGGATAATATGAGATGATATTTGTAAAGCCTTTGGCAAACCTTGCCCTATATATGTTCTTTATAAATGTAATTATTACTATTGTTACTGAAAGCAGGAAGTTGGGGCCAGAGGCCACTAGTCTAATCTCCCTAGATAAAGGGTAGTATTGGAACAGAAGTATATCTATTTGCTCCCTTCAATATTATTAGTTTAGCACATGTGATTGAATTTGAGCTAACTTTTGATCATTTTGTCATATCTTGGGGGAAAAGGGATCCCCGAGTTCTATGTTCAAGGCTTGACCCCTTTCTTATCAAATACTGATTCCACAATGAACACAAATAGAGGATAACAAAGAAGCTCATTTATCCAAATCACAACAAAACAAAACAAAAAAACCAGATAAATCATTCATAGAAGAAAATATATGAGACAATACAGAGTGAAGGAGTTCTCCCATTGGGAGTGAAGTGATACTGCTCAACCAAGAGAGAGGGTCCTTGATTCTTGCCCAAGAAGAAACTTCCAAAGTCTCTAGAAAAGCCAGTTAGATATAGGAACAAGATAGAAAACACCAGTTCCTCTCATTTCTTCTTAGAGTCTTTTCCTTTGGCAATCGATGTACGGTTGACTTCTCCTATATTCCCTCTTGAGGCTGGAAACTGGAAACTGAATCAAAACAAGGTGTTTCAAAGTATCCTTCCTACTTCAAATCTCCAAAGAGGGGACTGACTACAAAGAGTCTTAAAAGGAGATTGCTGACACAACTCAAGCTCTTGTCTTTTGTCAACTCTGCCCCAATCCTCACATAGGGCAGGTCCTTCCTGCCGCCAATGAGGAGAGAGTTCTATACCAATAAGTTTCAGAAAGAAGTTAGAAACTATTAAAGCTTAAAACAACATTAAACTTCGAGAAATACTGTATATGCAAGATACTGTTCTGGGATATAAATGTAGATATGGCAGAAGCCCTTGCTTTAATATTTGAAAGGGCATAAATACTTATCTGTGATTTCATTGGTGTAGGGAAGTTCCACTCAGGAAATTCCCTCCTCTTTTGCTAGTTGAAAGACTTTTCAACTCATAATCTTAGAATGTTGCTTGGGGAAATGAGAGATGAAGTGAGTTTTCTAGGGTCACTCAGCCAGAAGGTCAGAGGTAGGAATAGCATTTCGATCTGCCTGGTTCCAAAGCCAGCCTTTCTTTCCATAAAGCCATAATGTTTTCCTCCTTACATAAAGTAGGTAGATATTAATAGATATGTGTTGACTTAAATAGGATGGTAAGATATGTACCTTCAGTCAGGAATAAAATGTAGTTACAAAATGCCCACAAGACTTTCCAGGCTCTAGTTTGCGCTGCCAATTTGTCTGAGATCAGAACATTGTTATACAACCCAGAAATGAATCCGTAGCACTATGCTGTGGTTTTGTGAGCATGTTTGCAATTCCATTCCTGTTTCTGGGACTCTACTTGCCTGTGGGTGACATCCTTCATGTTCTTGGAAACAAGTGCATCAATATCATTTATCATTTACTAGCGCAGAGCCAGCCCAAGCCAAAGGACCACTCCTTCCACTGGACACCTTGAACCAGCTTAAAAGAACCAAGAAAAATCTTATTTAAACATGGTTTCTGGAGTGTTTACATCACCAGGGTCTTGACCAGGTATTGCCTTGTAGGGGTGATGCAAGCACAGGTCCCCTTTGAAATCATCCTCAGGGCATCTGCACTTGACAAAACAATGTGATTTGTTAGGGGAGACATGGAGCAAGAGAAGAATTAAGTATTATATGTATACATTCCTTGTCTTGTAGCACTCAACCTGTGAAGTACAATTGGTCTATTTTTGTTGTTGTTGTCTGGACCTCACTTATCTTTCACCTAGTCCTCCAAATCTGGGTATACCGTCTTTTCTTCTTCATGACCTTCCACCCCCAATAAAATCTAGTCAATGAAAAATGTCAATTATTTACAGCATAGTGTGTTATTTATCCCAATGGAATTGGCATTTTAAGACATGTCTAATTGTGGAAAGAAAATCAAAGTGTTCTAGTAAAGTGATTTTCAGGAAACAACAAATGGTTGGAGAGCAATCCGGTGGGTGCAAAAGAGTCTTGTGGGAACTTCTGAAATCACAAAGTGACCAACTACTCTGCAAAAACCACAGGTTGCCCTGGTTTCCATTAGACTCTAAGTATGTATTCTGTCCTAGCCCACCCCCCAAGCCACTAAGGGAATGGAGAAGAAACTTCTTCGGGGAATATGGTTCTTTTAAAATTTCATTTTAATTTAATTTTTCGGATTACTTGCTAATACAATTTTTAATAATGATTTTCTGACATTTTGTGATCCACATTCTCTCCCTCCTTTCCACACCCACCTTCCCCCTTCCCCAAGATGGCAGGTAATATAATATAGATTGTACATGTTATCATATAGCACATATTTCCATGTTCATCATATTGTGGAAAAACCCATATCATTTACACTAGAGAAAAATAGATGGAAGAACTAAAATGAGGAATGGCATTCTTCAATCTGCATTCAGACTCTGTCAATTCCTTCTATGGTCCTGGAGAGTCTTCTTTGTCATGAGTCCCTTCGAGTGGTCCAGGATTTGTGCATTACTGAGAATATGATTCTTCATTTCACTGGTAAAGTATCTTCAATATATCTTCTTAAAATGTATACCCCTAACTGTAAATTCTCAGGAACAGAAATGACCAATTAAAGGAAATGTTTTTCTCCACCTCCTCTTGGCTCCTGCTTGGGCAGAATTGTCACATTGGCAGAATATTCTCCTGTTCTTGAGTCTGGCAGGGAGGTGCCCTGGTTGACCCAAGAGGTCTTTTCAATCTCTAATTTCTCTGATTCTAAGCCCGAGTTCATTATCTAGGAAAGCACATTAAAAATAACAGTGAGAAAAGCACTTCAACACCTCTCACAAATTATAACAGTCTGATGCAATTTGGATTAGATAAAATATATATTTATTTTTATGGAACAAACATGAAGACAATAAAATTTTGTTTAATGGTAACCACATTATTCAGTGTCTCAGTAATGGAATTCAGAACATTATTATTGGATATTACTTTCCAGTGAGAATACCTGAAATGATAAGATTCCTTTGGCATCTTTATATTAATTCCTACCTTAGTTTTACTGGCCTGTTTTGGTGGCAAAAAAGGCTCTTCCAGAAGTAGGAGGGGCTAAGCAATATGATGTCATGCCACAAACAAATAAAGCGGCCTGACATGAAAGCTGTTAGAGACAAGTGACTACTTAAGTTATTGGGGAGCTTCCAAGATAAATCATTTTTACAGTCTTCAAAATTATTAATGAAATGCTTTGGCTGGTGGAAACAATACCGGATTTGACAACTCGTGATGATTTCTCTATGATGTCTTGGTTAAATACTGACTTTTACAGAGATGTTTTGGGTGATATATTGAGTTCCTTTCAATAACCTACACCATTTCCCCAGGTTCCAGTTGGCACCTATTTGTTTCTTATAGTGCAGCTAAAACAATCAGTGGTTTTACTGGAGCTGTTTTTTGGGCAAAGCATGTACCTACATTTGAAAATTTAGTTCCAGGTCTACAGCTATTTGCAGTAGTAAGATGAAAGCAGAGACTACCAAATGTTTATCTGAAGATTCCATTGCCATCAATCACTTTCATTCTCTTTGTTTCTTGGCTCCACATATTTATTGTTCAGCTGAGGACAGTAAAATGAGATAACTCTTGACATTTCTCAATGCTCAAGTTAGTTGTGGTTGCACCAGAGTGAAATCTTTGGATAGATGCTACTGAAAGAGAGGGAGAACAGGTGGGTAGAAGCTTTGCATGTGATATTTTCCTCTTCAACTTTCTCCCAACCCAACAAACTCCCAGTTCAATAGCCAAGTGAGTTAGTAAATTAAAAAAAATACCTTCATTTTTCATCAATGCTTGTCATGTTATGATAATCAAAAAAGCCCATTTGAAAACCTCTGTTTGGTTATTGTGTAGAAGGCTTGTGCTCAACCCACATTTAGCCATCTGTGATTTGTAGAATTTTCAGACATTTTTTGTGCATGCGCTCAATTCCCAGTGAGTGTGTAACTTCCTTTTGTCTCTGCCATTCACAGCAGTCTTCATTTCTTGTTAATTTATAAGCTGTGCAATGAAATGAGGCTCCCCCGGGACTTGCTTTTTATTGTAAACACTTTAATGCTCAGTGGAAACACTCAGGTAGTTCAGTTACTATCAGGAAAAGTGATGGTTACAGGGATGTCAGTAAGTCAGAGATGGTTTTTTTAGAAGGCAAAGCATAAATATACAGATTTTGTTCTTTGGGGGAGTGAGCTAAGGTGGTAGTGATAAATGCTATTAGGACAGGTTTGGAAAGCACGGTGAGGCTGAGAATCTTGTTAAATATGGTATTATAGACTAGATGAATCCCTAAAAGAATATGGTTGAATTGTTCCCTATACTGTGAGAAACAGTGACATACCGAAAGGCAATTAGTTGAGACCTCGTTTAATCTTCTGGACTACAGAAAGTTGAATCGCCTCTGCCAACTGGCTATTTAAGAAGAGAGAAAGCAAAATGATATTTAAAAAAAGGGGGGGGGGAGAAAAGTATAACATGCAAGTAAAAGTAGCCACCGTAAGAACTCCTCCTCTGATGGGTCTGCTTATCTTCTGGGAAGAGAGTCTGGGAGTCCTCTCTGATGGTGATTGAGCTGAGCTAGGGCTGTTGGCTTTAATAGAAGTTCAGATATGATGGCCTCCAAATCTAGATTAATTGCATCGAATGCATATATTATGATCGAAATAATTTCTGTTTCCAGACATGGGACATTACTCTTTATTATTTTTATGGTGTTGCAGAAGTTCTGAGGTTATAATGTGTATTAAGGATGGGTGCTGTGATTTCCTAAAGAGGAGGGCTGGTTTGGTCTACATCTTGCCCTTGATGGATCAGTCTCTCTCTTCGAATGGTGTGTTGTGCTTAGACCTGATACGTGACAGCATCTGGTCTTCTTCCTTTCCTGTGAAATGACAGAGTAGTCTGGCACTCTGTCTTCTCCTCCCTACCCCCACTGTGCACCTAAGTAATTTGCCATTTTAGCAGTCCCATCATTCTGCTGGGTACAGACTACCAATCTCAAATAGAGCAGGACAGCAAGGAGCAGCTAGACTTTAAAAGTCCATAAAAAAGTTAACAGCCTCCTTTCAATAATTATATATCTATAAAAATAATAAAGAAGATACAGGGCCAACATTTTATGGCATTTATGTTAATGTGCTGCTGAATACTCAGTGACAGAAGGCATTCGCTAAAGTGGGTCACATATTGCTTAGAAGCTCTATATTGTCTGTTCTATTCAATACATATCTATTGCGGTGAGTTTTCTGTGCATGAAGACAAACCCAACCCATTGTTATGGTGCTCCCCAGTCCATTCAATCTGTATTCTGTTCAGATCCCTATTGAATTCTTTTGGCTTTAGAATTTCACGATGGTTGCAGTAATACTATTAAATTAACTTCTCCAATAGTAAATAGCTGCAAAGTGCCTAAGTTCCATAGATTCCTAATTGATGGAGTTAAAAAATATATTCTTAGTTTGGGAGAAAGTTAGAAGTGGAAAACATCAGATGTGAAGTCTTCCCATGCTAAATATGCCCTCTGTTCCTGTAGCATCTGTCCCAAAAATTAACTATAAACGTTGGCCATATCTGCAAGGGGATGTTATTTTTTTTAATAAATTTTTTAATAGAACAGAAATAGCAACAACTACAACTTTCCAACATCCTAAAGTCTATCCGACATCATGATGACAAACTGGCTGATTTTGTCTGAGGTTATTCTTCAAATTCAGAAACTCTTTTTCTTGTCACGCAGCTCCATAATTAGTAGCAGTCTATGTGGTATCAAGGCAAGAGATGATGAGCTCAAGTTTCATGTTTATTCCACAGCCAGCATCTTCCCTCTTGCTAACAGAAGAGTCTCCTAGGGACTGGTATAGCTGAGGATGGCACTTCTGTAACATCGCTTTTTCAGTTTTAGTCCCATCCAAATCCAGGTTCTCATCTGGCATTTGATGATTTACTGAGTTTTAAAATATGCCCAATTGCTAAAGATATTTCCCCCCCAATATTTTACAAAATAATTAACAAAAATCATGTTGCCATGCCAGTCTTCTGGCCCCTCCATCTTCTTTCCAACATACATGTGTATATGTGCTTTTCTACCAGCTGCCCCAATTGAGTCTTTTGAATAGCTAAGGCAGCAAGTAATCCTTTGGGAGATAACTACCCTGTCTTTCAGGTTATATTCCTCCTTGACATTTTGCCCTTCACTTGGTGTGTCTCTTTGGAGATTTGAAATGATTTGGCTTTTTAAAAAGTCCACAACACTTTTTATTTAATGAGCAAAAGATTTACAAATAAAAAATGGGAATAATTTTCCCAAGAGGAGGACTACTTGAAGTGAAGTAGTCCCTACAGAAATTTTCAAACTTTTTTTTTCCCCGAGAGTAGCAATAACACCTTGGCAATGATGTTTTTCAGGCAATGTCAACTAGCAGAAGGTATAGTCTGATGCAATAAGCATATAGAACCTTTGATACTAGAGTATGGGATCAGCCAGCGTGTCACGACATACATATTCATAACCTGGCAGTTCTTGTAGACTGTGTATGCATAAGGGACTGAAATGAAAAAAAAATTGATTTATGATGATCTCAAAAACATGGTCTCCAAAGATGTATTCTGCAGCTTTGAGACCTAAGGTTTAGGCCCTATTAATTTTACAGTGCTGTCTAGAATTATCCATCTGTTTAAAGGTTAACTGTCTTCACACTTCTGAAATGGGTATTTCTGTTTGGTTTCTTGCTTGGTTTGTGTGACTGATTTCTAAAATATAAAATACAAAACTGAAGAAGTCACTTTAAGTCTAGAGAGCACGTAGCACCTACCTGTCCCCACTTTTTTGAGAGACACTTTGAATATAATTTCTGACTTATTTGTACCGGGGACTCAGATGTGCTGCTAATTCCCAAGTTCAGTCTGAAGAAAGTGAAAAGAGCACAGAAGCAGTGCAAAACAATACATCTTAAAAAGAAAACAGCATCAGTGAAAAAGTATAGTGTGCTTATAAGAAGGAGGATGGGCCAAAAAGGACTAATTTGTGGTCTTCTTCCTCTTCTTCCTCCTTGCATACATTTTCACCTTCATACTCTGGAGTCCCAAAATATCATGTACTTTAATACTTGAACACTATAATATTCCTGCATATACTCTCTTATTTTCTTATTTTTTGCTTCCTCATAAAGGATCATCAAATTTTCTCTCTTTCTTCATGGTTAGCAGCCTAACAACTTTTTCTTCCCCTAGCAAGTTCATTTGCAATTCTGGTTTTGTAAGTTGGCACTAAAGATAATTCTATGACCTTGGGCAAATTATTAAGCCACTGAATGCCCAATAGTTTATACACCTGCAAAGGCATATAATACTAATAGTGCTAAACAATGGTGGTAATTATTTGTAATTCTTCAGATGAAAAAAGTTGTATTTATTTGAAATGCTATTGTGAAAGACAGAAGAACTACCCACTTTGTAATGTACTTTCTCACATAAAAGATCTAGCTACTGGTAAGCCCACTATCAGGAGGACCTGTGCTTGGAGTCATTTTTTCTTTTAACAGTGGTCATGATTTTGTGCTTGCCAATCAATCGTCAATTAACTCATCAAAAGTATTTATGAACCCTCTTCCATCTGGATGCCCTTGTGACCACTGGTACACTCATAATCAAAGAAAATTTCAAATTTTAGCTAGAAATAAGTGAAAATAAGGATTTTGGCTTTTCCCCATCCACATTCATGGGTCTGCTGAACTCTACCCCAGATCAAGAACCCCCGTCTTATACTGGTTTGACTTAGAAGGCAAGGACTTGGATAGAATTCGTTTTGTAGTACCACAAATAGATGAATGCCTTCCAAACCAGTTATAGACTTAAAGATTCATTCCAGTGTCCTTCTCCCCAGCTCTGCCCTACAAACATCTTTAAACTTTATTCTTTCCATGTGTTGTTCTGATTCCCCGTTATAATTTTTTAAACTATTTACAACATTAAGAAAATGGAGTGCTGTATTCCTCCCATGCTCTAACACTGCGCTCAGAGTTACAATGGGTAGCTAGGTGGTACATTACGAGTTGGGAAGACCTTAGTTCAAATCCTGCCTCAGATATTTATCAGTGTGTAACCTTGAGAAAGACAGTTACTCTTTTTTGGCCTTGGTCGCCTCATATGTAAAATAAGGGAGTTGCATTCATGTCCTCAAAAGTTTAAATCTCTGATCCTGTCTGTACAACTCCTTCTCCTCTAATATTCCAAGGAATCTGTGATTTTCTAAGCCTGGGAATTCCTTCCAAAAATTCAGATTATAATTCCTCTATGCCTGCTGACTGTATGTGAGTCTGATTTTATTTGCATTCATTCTTTTGCTTTTTATAGATACCTATGGATCCTATGGGTGATCCATAAGTTATTGCTCACTCTTTCTATGGGACTGACCATACTTTTTTCTGGTCACCCTTCAATTTTGATATTCTTTACCCTGCTCTATAGCATAATTCCCAGCTTATTGATGCCCGTTGTGCATTCTTCCATTGACTTCTTTTTTTCTTTTTCTTTTTTTTTAACCCCTTACCTTCCATCTTGGTGTCAATATTGTGTATTGGCTCCAAGGCAGAAGAGTGGTAAAAGCTAGGCAATGGGGGTCAAGTGACTTGCCCAGGGTCACACAGCTGGGAATTGTCTGAGGCCAGATTTGAACCTAGGACCTCCCGTCTCTAGGTCTGGCTCTCAATTCACTGAGCTACCCAGATCCCCCCCTTCCATTGACTTGTAGATGATCTTCAATTCCAATTCTTCACAGATTGTAATAGTTCATGGCTTGTAATTATAAACCAAACCTAAAAAAATGTGGATGTAAAAAATATGGGACTTTGTTTCAGGGAGAAATTTAGCCATTTAAAGGATTGGTAATTGCCCAAAGGCAATATATGTGTATATACAGGATGTTTAAAGAATTTTTAAAATCTGCACCAGACTTTTGGGACACTATCTATTATATACAGATGGTGTAGTGGATAGAACTCAGGGTCTAGAGTCAGGCACACTCATCTTTCTGAGTTCAAATCTGGTCTCAGAGAGTTACTAGCTGTGTGATCTTGCACAAAACACTTAATGTTGTTTCCTTCCATTTCCTTGTTTGTAAAATGAGCTGAAGAATTAAATAGCAAAGCAGTCCAAGATCTTTGCTAAGAAAATGAGGTCCAAATGGGGTCACAAAAAGTCAACCATGACTGAAAAATGACTGAACAAAGACAACAAAATAATATATGTATACGCATCTGTATTGCTTTGGGTATTATTTGGCCCAATGTATTTTTGGGCTTTGATTCACTTGTCTACATAGTAAACAATCAAGGAGAGAAGAAATGATAGGATGACAATAAAGTACTCTATGGCCTTGTAAATGGGAGTGTGTGTGCGTTTATGTGTGTAGAAAGATATCTGGATTTAGATAGCACTTTGACATTTTAGCCCTCACCTTGGAGTCAGGAGAGATTTGACTTCAGATCTTTTGCCTCTGATACTTTTGACTCTATGACTCTGGGAAAATCTCTTAATCTCTCTGAGCCTCAGTTTCTCTACCTGTAAAATGGAAATGAGAACCCACATTCTAATTCCTTCAGCAGCTATCTCTTAGGGTGCTTTTGTGGATCAAATAAAAGAATCATGCATGTAAAGTGCTTTTGAGAACCCCAAAGTGCTATGTAACTGTCAGGTCTTGTTATTATTGTTATCTTCATCCCTGAAACTGGGTAAGAAGGTCTTAATATTCAAAAGATTTCTATTTTTAATAAGGTAAGAGGTAGGGTAATTTTTGATGAACGGTGCTGACAACACAAAATGCTATTCTGACTTAACTTGCTAGTTTAACTGCAGCTTAATGGTGAGCATAGCTGTAGGTGCGGTAATTAATAACATGCCATCTGAGGTTGTTAGATTTCTTTAGACACACTGTGGCTCGTGATCGCTTTTGTGTCTATCTGTCTTTCTCTCTCACTCTGTTCTCCTAAAGTTCCCTTCTGCAAATGTTCTCCAGCTGTTGAGAAATTGTTTTTCATCTGGAGCTGGCAATTGTTTTTAAGAATTTGATTCAAATGCATGAGGAGTTCCAAGGACCAGTATTTGCATTTGCAACAATAATTATTAGGAATTAAAGCTGTGTCTACATGAAGCAAGAATTTCTAATTTTCTATATTATTTAGCCCAAAGCTTTTTTATCCTCCCCTCTCCAGCTTTGTTTCACTTGTCTATGTTGTCCACAATTAAGGAGGACAGAAATATTAGGACAATAAGAAAGCACCCTGCTGGTGGCCTAGAGTTTTCTTGGGCTGGACTTGAAGATAACCTAGGGAATAATATAGGTCATATTAGGTGTTTCCATTGCAGAAAGAAGTATGTTGAAAGGCACTGCAGAAAAAAAGTACATTGACAGGTGACATAGCTTCCTGGAAATGTCTATTTTGGCGGAATGAATATCATCTTTAGTCTAATTGTGCCTGTGAGGCGGGAAAGAGAAGGCAGATTTTATAGCTGATGAGGATACTGTTTTGTGACTATTTACGAAGTGGCTATTATCATCCTTTGGTGATTGATCAATCAATTGGTGATACTTGATGGCATAGTTTCATGATTGACAGGATTTAATCTGAACATTTTGTAATGGATGACTAAAGAGAATTGGTTGAATTTTTGTTGTATAGTACGGTGGAAAGAAACCTAAAGGAGGAGCCAGGGACTGGGTTTGAATCTCAGCTCTGCTATGTTTTACCTCTGTAACCTTGACTTCTCTGGGCTTTTGCTATTCATCTGTAAGAAAGAGGAGTGAGATTAGATGACCCCTGAGGTCCCTTCCAGTTCG
Source organism: Gracilinanus agilis (assembly GCF_016433145.1). Classification (NCBI taxonomy): domain Eukaryota; kingdom Metazoa; phylum Chordata; class Mammalia; order Didelphimorphia; family Didelphidae; genus Gracilinanus; species Gracilinanus agilis. Next base: position 580,621,706 of record NC_058130.1, read on the forward strand.
GCACCTATGATCCTCTGACCCTATGTGACCTGAGGCTATTAGTCTTATATAAAAGCCGCAACATTATGCTATGAGAAAACAAAATTTAAGGGGAAACCTGTTAAGGAGAAATATCTATCTTAGCTTATAATAAATGAATCCAGGGAAGATGAACATTTTATTTCACTTAACTTTTTTTTTTTTTTAGCTTTTCAACTTAATTCTTCCATGAGCACATCCATTCACACTTAAGCAGTCAGAAAGGTGACATTCTTTTACATTCTAAGGCAAGATTTCCTCCTGAGAATGACATGTAGACTCAATTCTATTACCATTTGATCTGGGTTAAGGACAAAGAGATGTTCTTGTTCCACCTTTTCAGCTGGAAGAATTCTACCCTGGAATAGGCAGCACCCAATGATAGTTGAATCAATCACTCTAATAATGACCACACTAAAAACAAGTGTAGGGGATGAACTGTCCTCTCAGGAGAGATCTAAAAATGGATGCTAATGAAGGAGGCTGGGTAGACAAGCTGAATGGTTGAGGTGGGGCTTTGTGGTTTTGGCTGCTGCTTTCTCTTTCTGTCCTTGGTTTTGCCAAGGATAAGGAATCTTATGCTAGAGAGGTTATAAAATTATCTGAAAGGAGGATCTAGACAGGGAGGGAATACCTAAGGAGGAGAATTCCTGAATTTATGGAATAAGAGGCTTCCTTTTTATTCCCTTCTTATCTTTCTCATTTCCATTTCCAACCAAAGCTGATAACTTTTCTCCTACTCTTTACCTCTTGTGAGTCCTGCCTTGTGCATCTAGCTCTGAACTCTACCCTCTTTGGAGAATTATCTCTCTCTGCCTTTGGGCCTTTATGCATTTAAGTTCTTTTTCATATGTGGTTGGCACTAAGCTAATGTTTGTTGATGTAAAAAGGGAAGGTGTTGGAGGACTTGAGGTGATCCAAGAGGAATACTCAGGCATAAGCAGAAAGAAATTGAATAGAAGAATTAAAGCATTAACCCCACTGCCCTCCATAAGAAATATAGAATTTCAGAATTTGAAAGGAACTCAAAGAAAATCTATTTCTGCTGGCATTTGACCAATGATCTCCTCAATATCATCCTTAACCTATTATCTAGCCATTGCTGGAAGACTTCAAGTAGTCAGGCTACATCTCAAATGACAGGACCATCTCCTTTTGGATAGAATGGAAAATTTACATATGTGTTTTTTCCTCCATTAGAATAGGAGCTCCATGAGAACAGGGACTATTTATTTTCCTATTTGTATACTCATTTAGCACAGTTCTTTGCATACAGTAAAGAGTTCAATAAGTGCTTTTTTCTTTCTTCAATTAATTAATTAATTGTTAGGAAGTTGATTTTTTAATCTTTAAATTGAGCTTGTCTGTGCCTCATTGAAGTTTTTACCTTAAACCTTTCTTCAATCCTTCCATCTTCTCAAATTTATTATCTCTATTGACGCTACTCTTGTCACTCAATGACCTTTCCTCTCTTGAAATTTGCACTATTTTTTGAAATTTTTACTTACATCTAATCCAGATTGTGGTGACCATTATCTCTTGACCTCCAAGTCACTCTCCTTCCTTCTTCATTGAGTTCAGTGGATGGACTCAGTCTTTTTATTTGCCCCAATTCAGATCTCACACAGTGATACTGATGCTCCTTCAAAAACCCAAACTTTGTAGTTTTCAATCTATTCACTTCCCATGACCTATTCTTCTACTGTATCTCAACGACACAGAGATGGTAATTACCTTGATCTTGACATTACCTATAAAATATTTCATTTCATTGTTCATGGACACTGAAATTTCTTTAATTAATCTTTTGTCATTTCATCTTTCCTTTTCCTTAAGCATAACACTATCTCTTGTCTTTAGGATAATCTCTGTTCTCTTTCTTGACTAGTTCTTTCCTTGGACATTATGCTTATACTGACTACATTCTTCCTTCCTCTGTCTTGACTCTTTGGAAAACCAGTTCCACCTGACACTGTCTTGTACCCTGTCTCACCTTGCCAAAACCTTACTTTCCCCTTTGGTTCTATTGTCCTTTTGCTGAACAGAGCTGATGAAACCTCAACTGAGTCCTCACTGAATCAAAGTAATACTATCTGTGCCTTATTTGATTTATTATTCTACTCTCCATAGTGGTTGATCCAAATTTTGCCTCTTCTTCATCCTCCCATAATAGCCTCTCCCAACACCTTCTCAGCTGATAATTTTTGTCTCATATGTAACAACATAAAAAAGAGACCCCTATCATTTCATTCCATTCAGATATCTTCCCTAACTCTTATTTCACTCCTATTTCAGATGAAGATGTGGCCCCTATTCTTGTTAAGGACAATCCTTCTTCATGAAACATTGATATAATTTCATTTGATGTAGCAGACTACCCCCCACTATCATCCTTAATTCTTTCTTTAACCTTCATTCTTTCCCCTTTTATTGACTCCTTGATGTCTGCCTAGGACTACACATCTCTCTTGTTTTAAAAAAAAACACAACAAAACTCTCACTTTACTTGACTATCCTTAATAACTATAATCCCATTTCTTTATATCCTCTACTCAACTAAATGTTGGCATCTTTAGATGTTAGGAAAGCTATATAGATGAGGTGCTTTCACTTCCCTTTTCCCTCTCTTGTAATCCTTCTGACCCTTGGTGCTTCTACCTTTCTAATATAATACCTTTCTTTCCCAGTGCTGTTCCTCACACAAGACATTCCATCTTTTGACTCCAGGCATTTTCATTGCCTGATGCCATACCTGGAATTTTCTTCCCCCTCATCTCCATCTCTTCTCTTCTCTGGTATCCTTTAGGTCCCGGCTAAAAATCTCACTTTCTGTAACAAGCCATTCCCAGTTCTATTTAATCTTAGCATTTTCTGCCTTTTGATTATCTGCAACTTATTTTACACATAGCTCATTTGTACGTAGTCTCTCACTTTAGACTATGAGTTTACTGAGGGCAGGGATTATCTTTTGCCTTTTTTTTTAATCCGTTACACATTGTCTGGAACATAATAGATGCTTAGTGATTGCTTCCTCACTGTTCAACTAACACTGCTCTCTTCAAAATTACCAATGATCTCTTAATTCCCATATCAAATGACCTTTTCCTCAACTCTCTTCCTTTTTGATATTCTTGTAGAATTTGACAATGTTGATCACCTCCTCCTGTATACGTTTTCTTCTCTAAGCCTTCATGACCCTGCTCTTTCTGGTTTTCCTAATCTGACCACTCCCAAGTCTCCTTTGCTGAATATTCGTGTAGGTCACTCAGATAACCCTAGATGTCCCACAAGACTTTGTTTCTTATTGTTTTTTTTCTTCCCTTTACTCTATCTCACTTGGTATTCTCAATTTCACTGGGTCAATTATTATCTCTGGGCTGGTTAATTCCCAGTCTTTCTCCTTAGCTCCAATCACACATCACCAATTGTCCTTTGGAACTAGATGACTAAACTAAATATGGCCCAAACATAGCTCATTAGTTTCCTCTACAAACTCTATCTACTCCATAAGCTGAACTCCCCTATTATTGAAGAGTACACACATAATCACTCATATATGCTGTATATATATCACATATAAATACTGAAGAGTATACATCATAAACACTCAGGGTTGCAACCTCAGAGTCATCCTCACTTGTACTCACCTTACCTATCCAACCTTTTTCTAAATTTTCATTTTTTTTACCTTCACATAACCTTTCATTTATGTCCCTTCTCTCTACACATATTTATTCATCATCATTGCTGTGGTTCATCACATCTCACCTAGACCACTGAAATAGCTTTCTGACTAGTCTCCTGCCTTATATCTCAACCCATTCCAATCTATCCTCCATTCCAGAGTCAAAATGATTTTTCCTAAAATGTGGTTCAGACCACGTTCCCATGTACGACTGTTAAAGAGCATTCAAGAGCAATAGGAATATCTGGTCGTTCTCTATTTCATCTAAGATAAAGTTCAATGTTGTGTTTGGTGTTTGAAGCTCTTCATAGCTTTTATCTTATTTTTTTATTCTTCTTACACTTTATTCCCTTCCACACACACTCTATGACTTATCTACACTATCTTATTTTATGATTTGTGCCCTTGGAGTTTCTTCTCCTCAACTCTCTATGCCTTTTTATTGACTATTTCTTCTAGCTGACTCCTCGCCATGTCTCAACATTCTTGGTTTTCTTCAAGGTACACTTCAAATTCCCCATCTTCAGGGGATCTTTCTCAGTCCTCCAAGATGCTACAACCTTGCCTTTTAAGATTAACTTCCATATATTCTTTATATTTCTTATGTGTTCCTAATTATTTACATGTTATCTCACCCACAGCATTGTGAGCTTCTTGAAACCTGGAGCTACTTTCCCCCTTTTTATTTCTTCAGTATTTAGCTCAAATGTTGATTGACTGAATGTTCCTAGTCTGGCATTCTGGAGCCAAACAGAACAAGTGTCCTCATTTTTTCACATTATTGCCCTTCAAATACCAGAAGACTGTTATTGTGTCTCCATCTTCCTTCCCCCACCAAGTTTTCTCTTCTCCTGGCTGGCTAAATATTCCCAGTTCTTTTAAATAACCCTTATTTATCATAGTCATAAAGCCCACCATCACCCTAATCACTTTCCTCTGGATACTTTCTACTGTGTAATTAGAATCTGTTACCCTAAAATCTATGATTCCCAGCACCCCACTCTCCTTCTCACATTATGTGCTGATGTAGGGAAGTTATAAATTTTGTGTAGCCCCACCTCTCATGCTCTTGATCTAATCAGTTTGGTGAGGTGGTGTGAGGTGAGAGCCAGGAGACTATTGTTCACATGGTCTTAATTTTGTTACATAATTAGGTTTTTTTTTACTTCTATTTTCTTTTTATTCCTTCTACTTCAAGTGATTATTAATAAACTTTATAAAATATAATTCTTGGAGTGTTGGATATTAATTTAAATCCTACATTTATGGCGATCAGAAGTGGGGTTTAGAACCCTTAATTCTCTCTGAGTACATTAGTTTGAAAAGAAACCACATTTCTCCTGCCTTGGCCTTTTGCCACCCTCCTTCTCTCAGGGGAACTTGAGCTGCTGTCACTCCTGCTCCTGCTCCTCCTCCTGCTGCTGCTGCCTTCGAGTCTCTTAAACACACAAGCTAGGAGTCCTTGTGAGCCACTTTCTGGGCGGCTGGTAAAGCATAAGTCTCTCTTTCCCTTACATTGCTAGTAGCTGAGTTCATTGCTTGCTGCAACCTGGTAAACCAGGTGTTTTTTTTTTTTTTTGTTTGTTTTTGTTTTTTAGCAACAATTAGCCTCTAACCCTCCTGACTCCTTTCACCTGGGGGAAGCTACCACCTTGCAGTCCAGAATCCTGGAGTGTTGGAGGAATTTAATTATTGGGCTAAATTGGGAAAATTCAGCCTTATTACACCTAGAAGTTTGCTTTCTCTTTAAGGCCTTTCCTAAATCTCCATGTGGGTCTTAAGCATGGTAGCCATTTAAACCCTTTTTGCTCTTCCAGACCAGCTCGGCTAAGTGGCTCTGAGGAGTTTTTACCTTCATTGTACCTAAAATAGAAAGCTTTTGTTTTCTCTCATTAACTTAGCCTTGGGTTAAAGCCTTTCAGCAGCCCTCCATTCAGAGGCTGTTTGGGGCATGTCTCCATCTACTAGCTTTGTGAGGTGTTTACTCCTAGCCAGTCCATAACTAGGCTAGCGCTACCTATAGATAGGAAGTAGATTTGCAACCAATTTAATAAGTAGAATTGCAAGCATGGCCCAGTTTCTTGCCTATCTCAAACAGTTTCCATTCTGGGAGAGCATTATAGAGCTTGCATAGCTTAAAGTTTTGGGGTGTCTTTTCTTACTACTGTTCCTGGGTGCACTTGTCCTTGCAATTAGCTTGAGTAATCCTGAGATTCAGGGGAGATTCATCTCCCTATACCCCCTTTGCCATTTTGACCTGCCCAGTCTCTGCAACATACCCAATATTGGGTTAGTCCATACAATGCCCAGTATGGGTATGGGGAACCCCAGAGATGTGACCAAAGGAATCTAGATGGATGATGATACTCAGGAGGGGAAGGAATCTTAAAGATTCCAGAGATGAATTTTTAGCTTTTCAGACTCTATTGCTAACTGTTTTAATTTGTTCCTCTCCAAATAGTGAAGAAGTCTCTGTAACGGGGCTATTGGAATTGGAGAAAAGGACTCTTGAATTCATTGCCTGTATCCTGTCACATATATTGTATTTGCTGATTGTTTTAAAATTTAATTTTGTTTGTTAAGTTCACATATTGATCTAATCTAATATATTCTGTTACACTGTAACACTTTCTGTTACTGTGTTTTGGGTATTAGCTATATGTGCTATTACATTGTCTTTATTTGTACCTCCCCTATGACTGGACTGGAGAAAATACCATTGTAAAAGTCCATAAACAACTTGGGCAAACCCTTTTCTGTGGCAAAATCATAATTCCTTATGGATGCTGGGTTTGTCATCAGATCCATAGAAGTCATGTGTTGCCTTAATGGCCTTTTGTTCTTTTTTTGCCTTTGTTAATTGTCACATAGATGATGATGGATAGACTCCATCAAGTTGGTTACAACCTGAATACAATCTTTAGAGAATTTAATGACCTAAAAATTTAAATTGATTTCAAGGGGCCTTCAGAAATGATTTTTAGATATCCAGTAGCACCACTGTCTCTGACTGATCATTTGTCTACCTTTGAGTTGTTTGTAACAAGAAGTAAAGGGTCTATTTAGTAGCTGAAGTTAAATGCTATAGCACTGTTATATTCCCCTCCTCCACATTTATAAAAATGTAATGGATAAGACACCTGAAGTGATTTTCACTATTGTAGTCCTCGCCTCCAAATTGCAGTGGATGGGATATATAAAGACATACCTTTTACATCTGTTACAGTCTCATGCCAGAGGAGGGAGGTTTCCCACGGGGTTTAGTTACCCTGTGATGGGTTATAATCTCATCTGGGAGGTGGAAAGGTTTTCCTAGGGGGCATGGTACCCCTGAATGTCCTCTGTGAGGGAGCACTCCCCATGATGCCTAGTAGCTTTTGGATGTTTTTTTTATAATTGTAACTCTTCAGCTTACTCTACCCTTCCACCAGAATGATCTAGATTCTTGGTGACATTTTAGACCTAAAAGGTTTTCATCAGCAGTACAGAAGGTTTTTTTGTTTGTTTGTTTTGTTTGTTTTTTGGGCTCCTCTGCCACGTTTTGGAATGATGGCAGTAATAGATTTTGTTTAAAATATCTCAACCAAGGATGAAAGATTGGCTAGAACTGAAGAACTTGTAACAAGTATCCATGAGCTTCAAAGTTTTTTTTTTAATGTTTCACAGCAACTCATGTGAATCCTAATGATAATGGGTTTATTGGCTACTGTCATTAAATATGCTCTTATGATTTTGAGGATTTTGGTACTTCTTTGAATGTGCATTACCTGCTATACTACTGTTTTGAAAAGCTGTTACTTGGTGAAAATTATTTGTACTTACACTGTGAATAATGGCCAAGTTAAAAAGGAAATAGATCTCATTTTTTGGGTAAGAAACCTTTGTATTGCACCTCTCTTGGGTGAACACAGTGTGTCACTGATTGTGAACTACGTATTTGTAATTTTTAAAATTTTATTTTGATAAGAATCTGCATCAAGACAGAGGACTCATTTTTGGGTTCAAGGAAGTGGCTGTTTGACAACATCAGACACAGGATTTCCCTGTGCCAGTTTCAGACAAAGTACCTAGGCTTAGCTATAATTCTGGCTCCACTATCCCTGAGATTGAAGGTAAAATCAGACCAGAGAATGATATTTCCCATTTACTGCAAAAATATAGTCCTTTTTCTGTCTCTCATAAGTGTGGTGATTTTCTGTAGTCCTGGCTACTGACTGGGTAAGGGCATATTGCTGCAATGGTCCTATAGCCATGTGGGACATAATTCACTTTATTAGGCCCTGATTCTAGGACCTGTTATGGGCTTATTCTTGCTTACTCAGAATTTTTATATACTATTTAATTTTAATTTTTTTCTTTTCTTCTATTTGGTTTTCTTTATGTTTTTGACTTCTTTTTTATAATTGATTTATATACTTCATAAGTCAGCCATGTATCTCAGGGTGATCTGTATGTTTGTCAACACCTTACTCAGGGGGGATTGTATAATTGTCATAAAATTCTAATTTTATAAAAATTTTTCTTGTTCAATAGTAATTTTAGGATAAGAAACTTGCTACCTTCCTGAATCCAGAATATGAACTGTTTGGAGAAGGTATCATGGAGATGCTTGGAGAAACCTTACACTGCACCAAAGGATACAGGATGAACTTTGGGATGTAGTGAAATTGAACTATGAGGAGTTGAACACATTTATTTTGAATGTACACTCTCATGCCAAAGGGGACTGCCCCGTAATTGACTTTTTGTCAATGTGCCTAGCAATCATTGGTTCTATTTCCTTTTTTACTTTCCTCTTATTCCCCAATTATTGTAATTTCCTCTTAGAAAATGAAATATTGTATGTACCTCTAGTTACAGATCTTTTAGAGATGAAGTTGGTTATGTATACTGATTTCACGGGGAAACTAGCATGCACATCTGGGAGATTTCTACATGCTCGTTTTCCTTGGGAATCACAGGGGAGATTGTGTAATTAGAATCTGTTACCCTAAAAACTATGATTCCCATCACCCCACTCTCCTTCTCATGTTATAGGCTGATGTAGGGAAGTTATAAATTTTGTGTAGCCCCACTTCTTGCACTCTTGATCTGAATGATTTGGTGGAGGTGGCATGAGGTGAGGAGACTATTGCTCAAATGGTCTTAATTTTGTTAGATAATTAGATTTTTTTTTACTTCTATTTCCTTTTTATTCTTTCTACTTCAAGTGATTATTAATAAACTTTATAAGATATAATTCTTGGAGTTTTGTATATTAATTTAAATCATACACTACCATGTCAGTGTCCCAAGCATGAGAGTGTTGTTGTTCCTTCTTTTCTCCCTCCTTGTTTCATACCCTGCTACACGAAGGGATTCAAGCATAGCATTTGAGAGAAGATAATACACCACTTTGTTTTAAATTCTTCATGTTAGGCCAGTGTTTATATCAAGAAGCAGAATATTTTCAGTCAAGGCCTTGGGAGAACAACTGGTTGTAATTTTCAAGGAGTATCTAATTCAATTCTCATTTATACAGTAACTGTTACATTACTTAGTTTACTATGTCAGGAAGAAATACCAAAAAAAAAAAAAAAAAAGATTTGCCACTGTTAGATTAAAAATGTAGGACATCTCCCTAATCAATAGCAGGCTACATTCTAGTTATATGATGAGTCCATTTTCTTCTACTTTGGTGTAATCTTTAATTTCTTCACCCTTCTCTTTCCTTTTCCATTGTTTATTACAATCATTTTATTTTCCATTTTTAAGATGAATTGAAATGGATATACCTTAAATTTTTTTGTTTGTTTTCAACATAATATTTCCCTCATCTTGAGCTCTTAAAGTGAAGAGCATGGGAATCATATTTACTTTAGCAAGGTGCTAAAAAAAGGAGGCAAACCCTCAAAGGTAGCAACTGGATTATGCTTAAAATACAACATCATTTTAGAGTTTACCCACCTGAGAGTTCAGTGACAATGCAAATGCTAATTATTAGGAAAAAACAGAAATAACAGCCCCACTTATGCCTTGGAAAAAGAGTTGGACTTGTGGTAACATTTGGAGTGAGACATATTCTTACTATTTTAAAGAATGGACACCCAAATACTAGTAATAATTGTGATTCTGGCAACAGTTTTTCAAATAGTCTTAGTTTAATGATCTCAGCATTGCATGGCAGGAGTACTCCTATATTATACTAAAAATTCCCTCTATAATCAGATTGTAATAGATCTGTGCCTAGTCCTTGGTTGCACCATTAATAATGGTCAGAAGTAGAATTTGAACTCAGGTCATCTTGACTAAAGGTCTGGCATTCTATCCATTTTCATTCATGCAAGGAATAGTTAAAAGGATGAAAATGAGAGTTTGCCATAGACTATATTAACAAAAGACTCTTGGCAGATGTATAGTCTTTAAACAGCTAATTTGGACTAAAGAAAAAGAGAAAATGTAAACTAAATAAAAAACAAACAAACCCTGAATGCACTCCAATAGCTTTATCCCCCTGGGGAAGGTTAAAATTGTTTTAGCTCCTTAACATATGTGTATATGTGAATGCATTGATAGGCCTCGGTAGGACGATTGGTTATGATTTTCAAAGGGCATCTTTTAGCCAAGTAATCATTACAAAAGATTTCTAATTCAATTCTCATTTATGTAGTAGCTGTCACATTACAATTTCTACTGTTATTAGTTATTACAATATCCTCGACAAAATAAGGTAGATGAGCAAACTGAGATCAAGACAGGTTAAGCAGCTTCCCCAGAAATGGATACAAATTCTTGGTTTTCTCCTTCCTAATCTAACAAGTTAGCCCCTGGAGTGACACAATTGCAATTCCCTCCTGGTTCATATGTCATGGAAGTATAGAGAACTAACATTTGATTTAATCCAATATTCAAAATTCTTAAATACCAATTAAAATATTTTCATCTGCTTTTATAAAAATACTCGGGAAATTAGAGTGTTATAATTTTCCTTTAGTTCTTCAAATAATTATATCAAAATATCAAAAAATATATAAAAGTTATATCAAATAAGATATAGTGAAATCTTTTGGTAGAAGGTATTGGAATAGATCCTCCTTTATCCTCTAATAAATCCTTAGTGGTTGCTTGTTGCTTTTCTTATTTAGGAAAACAATTTGGAGATATTGGCATAAGTTCAGATTCTATGTTTGCTAAGGGCAAAGGTTCTCATTAACCCTGAAGAAAAAATGTCTGCTTCAGGAAATGAAGGAAAGGGAAAGAGAGTCAATCTTCAAAGATGGAGGTACCATTATTCTAACTGATTCTAGTTCCAAAGTGGAAGTTGAAATTGGAGCATATGGAGGATTCTTCATTGCTTCACCAAAACCTGAAAGACTATGAGTAGGATCTCAGGTACATTACCTGAGAAATGGGAATAATTATTATATTGGGAGGTCAGCTAGTTGGTACAGTGGATAGAGAGGGCTAAGCTTGGAGTCAGGAAGTCTTTCTGAGTTCAAATCTGGCTTCAGCTACTCACTAATATCTAGGAGACCCTGGGAAAAATCTCACTTAACCTTGGTTTGCCTTAGTTCCATCATCTGAAAAATGAGCTGAGGAAGGAAATGGCAAACAGCAATTTTGTGAAAAAATAAAACAAAACAAAAATCTTAAATGGAGTCATGAATGGCTAATATCTAGTGGTAAGAAAAGTTAACTAGGAGATTTAACAAAGTGCTTTCTTTGAGCTTCTGAAGAAACTTCCCTTATTTAAAGGGAAGAGTCAGAAATGGCTATAGAGATGTCTAAGTTTGAGTTTTGTTAAAATAAGTCTAGGCCCATGGCAACCTTGAACATATTTTCAGAAACTGGCATCCCTCCTGTCATCACAGCTTGAGAACTCTTTATATTCCTAGACCTCAGGAGTTCTCTAGATTTTTTGAATTGTTATATTGTTTGTTCTTATGGGGATTTCTTCCTTCCCTCATTTTTTTCTTTTTTCTTTTCGTGAAGCAGCCTGTTCTTATTTAGACATTGCCACTCAGAGGATGTAGATTTGAATTCTTTCACCTTGCTGTTCTTTGAATGCTAGGATAGACAGCGACATAGAGACAAAATGAGTATTAAAAAAAAGCAAACACCAAGTTGGGGAGAGCTTTTGTGGTGTGCACAATGGAACTGCACTGTTTCAAAGAGACTCAGCACCTCTCAAAACTTCCGACAAGGTGATAAAATCCATCTTTTCAAAGAGTAGCACTCTGGGAGAGAACGAGGAGCCATTGACTGCCATGACTGTAGGGAAGGAAAACAAAAACAAATAAAAAAATAACAAACTAATGGTGGTGGTTTCCAAACTTTTTTTGAGGAAGAAATTGCATGTTTAATATTGAGGGGATAGTGAATGAAGCTGTGATTTTGTTAATATAGGTACCTCCCAGGTGAGGAAACTTCCTCTACAACATATGGTCATCACCATTCCTCAACTGATAGTTTAAGAATGCCTAGAATACTAGGAAGTTAAATGACTCTCTCAGAGCCCTAGAGTCAAGTAATGTGTGAGGCAGGACTTGAACTCAAGCCCTCTTGGGTTTGAACCTAGGTCTCTAAGTGCTCCACTATTAATATTAAAATTGGAAATAAATTGAACTGTATAGGTATGATGCCCTCAAATGATTTGAAGTTTTAAAAAAATGTGAAATAAGTGATTCAATATTTTATAGGATCATAGACTTAGAGCTGGAAGAGACCTTCAAGCTCACTAAGTTTAACTCCTTTGTTTAACAGATGGAGAAACTGAGATGGCGAGAAGGTCAATGATTGACCCAGGGTCATAAAGCTATCAGAGGGCAGATTTGAACAGTGGTCTTTGCAATGCCAGATTCAATATTTTATCTTCTCCACTTTGCTGGCTATCAGGATATCTGGATTATTCATTAGCTGCCTCAACCAAACTTGTATTTTTCTTTCTATCCAAAGCCATGTGAACATATCTAAAACCTCTATTTTTTCTTCTGAGATATGTTCCTCTGTTTGTTACTCTATTCATTCACGAGCAGAACTGATGGATGAGGATGAGGATGAGATGAAAGAGCAGGTTGTATAATTATAACACTCATAACAATTCTGAATGTATCATTTGGTCAAGCTGATGAGTGTGACCCAATTATACAAGAGGGAATGAATTAAAAAAATAAACATTAATTACTTGTTTTATGGACACCAATAGGATAGGGATAGAAATTGTGATTTCATTGGTAGAGTGAATTTCAAGTGAAGAAACTTCTTAGACCAATTACTTGTTTTATGCGCACCAATAGCTATTGTCTGCATTGGTCTAAAGAGTTTCTTCACTTGAAATTCACTCTACCAATGAAATCACAATTTCTATCCCTATCCTATCTATAATGCAGATCAATGACTCCTCCTCAGCATTATAAAGTTGTATATATTATACATTTATAACATTAGAGAGCTGCCTAGAGTACTAAGAGGCTATGGGACTTGTCCAAGGAGAACACATCTGGGATGTATTATCAGTAGGACTAGAATGCAAGTCTTCCTTTCTCTGAGGCTGACTTTCTGTCCACTATGACATGTTACCTGTCCTTTGTATATACATATGTGTATATCTGCATGCATACATACATAAGGCATAATACATATACACACATATATGCACATGTGTATATAAATACGCAAACTAACAAAGAAAATTATATAGAATGGTTGTAAATAAAAATTTCATTTGTGTAAAGTATATAATTATGTATACATTTATATAACCTCTACATATAATCATTATGTACTCATATAGAAATCATTATTTTATTGTAAAAACTTAATACCTCTCCAATTGAACTTGAACATGGAATATTCCCAGTTTCCAGACAAGAAAAATTGGAAATATTTTCATTTAATTTACCAAAATAAGATAGTTTCAAGCTATGTTTAAAATCACCCCATTTATTAACATTCTTCTCCAGCATAGGAAGCAATGTTGTGTTCTTGGATGTTGCTTTCCTCTAGAAATCACTTTGATTGGTTTGACCGAAACTTCAGTTTGGAAGAGTTTTCATAATTATCCTGAGGCTGTGCATAAGGACACAGCCTTATAGATTAGATGTATAAGGTTAGGTCTTGGGAAGGGGAAAATGATGTTTTCTAAAGAATAAACGTCTTGGCTCCCAAGGCAATTCAAAATAAAAGTGTTCCCAGAGAGAATTCCCTCCCTTGCAGATTGAAAGCCAAATTAAACTGGGAACGTATAGGAGAGACAAAATCTATTACCATTCTTCTTTTAGCATGTTTCCTGGACTACTTGAAGCCTCAATTACTTCATCTATGTAATAAATGAGTTGGACCACATAGTCTAATATTCTTATAGCTCTGAAAGTCAGTGATTCTGAGGAATGCCTCATGCTTAGCTATAGTTGAGTCAGTAACCTGGAAAGTTACAGATGGAGCTCACTCCAGAGAAGAATTTGAGAGAAAACTTTGGATACTGAGCTTTAAGCAAACTCATACTGGAATTTTTTTCCCTACCATTGAAAGAAATGTGGAGGATTGCTACACCCCATGCTACCAGGACAGGATGGCTTCAACAAATCCTTCATCTTGCCATATTTTATTTTCAGGAAATCATAAACAAAAGCCAGAAGTCTGGAGATCTTTCTTTTCTTTTTAAATTTCTGTGTTTCGTTTTCTCAATCTTATGCCTCTCTGCATGTGTCAAAATCCAAAGTAGGTGCTTCCATTTTTAAGTGGCCATCCATTCATCAGTTCTCAATGATGGAGAGGGCTTCAGAAAAGAAAAAAAAGGAACATTTGTCCTTCCAGACCCCAGTTTTTTTGTTCCCCAATTATTTGTTTCCATTCCAAACCAGTGGTGTTCCCCAGCACTGAAAACTAGTTTAATTAATCTTTTTGGGGAGGGGGCTGTTTTGAAAACCTGACAGACACTCATGAGAGAGATAATGGATTGGTGGTGAACACTTGAGGGGGCCCCCGGCATGCTCATCATTTGCGAGGTAGGGTACGTTCAACATCATCCTGGTAAGATCAAGCCCTCCAGGACAAAAAATGAAAGAGGCATTTAATTGGAACACTTAGCAATCACAAAACCAAGACAGAGGTTAAATTGTTTTGAGCAAGAGAAATTAATACATTAAAGGTTACATTTCCAACTGTGAGGCTGCCGAGCCAGGCTCTTATGCAGTGTCAGAATTACATAAGGCAGAAGAAATGGCTCTGAAATGATTGTGGAATCATTAACAAAAGCCAAGGCAGAGTAAGACATTTCCCAGCAGGAGGGTGTGAAGAAGAATAAAGACATGGAGAGAGCTCATTAAGAATGAATTGCAGACCATAAACATTTGAAACCACTAAGTGTGGAGTTCTATCTGTTATCTAATGACTCAGAAATTATAAAACTAGCAATGACTTTCAGAAAAGGAGTTGACTTTGCAGGAGGTTGTTTGCCATTATACACACAAAAAAGGTATTTTTTTGAGTGGAGAAAATCTCTCATCTTTGTAAATCAGCACAATTTAAGCAACTTCAGCGGTACCCTGACAGATTTTTCTTCTGTATAATTACATATTGTCTCAGATTTAGTAACAAGGATATTGAAATGAAAGTACTGTATGGGGGGAGGGGGAAGAAAGAGGAGGAAAAAAAGAGGAGGAGGAGACAAAGGTCCACACCTAACTGCCTGACTGCAAATTGATTCACCTCTTTGTCTTCGCAAAGATCTAGAAAGCTCTGGAAACCTCTAGCTAGAAACTCTTGGGGAAAAAAAACAAACCTACAACAACTGGATTCTGCTTTATTTTGATTGAGGGCTATTCCATTTGGATTATTATTAATTGCTTGGTTCGTGGCTTTGACAAACATCTGACAGGCAAAGAGTCAGGCTGAATGAAATGAGATTATATATTCACGGTGGTTCCCCATGGACTGCAGGGGAAAAACAAAAGAGAAAAAAGAAAACTTGAAGGATTTAAGACTCCATGATCTGGCCATGTGTAGAGTCCTTCATCTGCCAAAGTATTCTCACACTGTGTTTCCAAATGTCCTTTACTTTGTGGTTCCACCAAATTCAAAATATGGCAGGAGGAAATGATGCCTCTGTGTGTGTGTGTGTGTGTGTGTGTGTGTGTGTGTGTGTGTGTGTGTGTGTGAGCGGTGGTGGTTTGTGCCTGAGATTCTAAAAAACGATCCTAGAAAAACAGTGTTACAACATTATTTCTGGGCAGTTCCTGATGCAGAAGCACATGGAATAGCTTTGGGAAAGAACTTAATTATAGCAAGTTTGCCTTTCTAGATGAGTAAATTTTTAGTGGAGGAAATTTTGAATGAATAGCTTGTTGGCTATTAAGGGCTATCATAAGAGAGTTGGCAATTTTTGTGTCCTTCCGTTCATATTTCATTTTAATGCTTGCAACTCTGTTTCTGCCATGAGAAATGGACAAATGCACAAATAGTCTAACCTTCCTAAAAGTTTGGAGGTCATCATTTGTAATTTGCTCACATAGAAGGAGTACATCTTTGTCACTGGTTGGCTTGGCTTGACTCTTAGCTGGAATCATATCCCGAAGGCCAACACTCCCTATTACACATATATTCAGAACCATTTAGAGAAAGGAAGTGTCTAGTGTTTAAACATGTAGCGATCCCATGAGAAAGGATGAAAGCATTATTGTCCTCCGATGGCATGAAAATTACCAAAGGATTATAGGATCTTTTATATAATAATATAGAGATGTAGTAGATAAAATAAAAATTTTAAAAGATTTGGGATTAGGTTATAGAAATATAATCATATTTATATTAATTTATATAATAATAATTATTATAACTAACATTTAAATAGTGCTTTAAGAGTTGTAAAACACATTATATATGACAGCTCATTTTATCCTTACTACAATCTTGAGAGACAGGTGATATTATTTACCTCATTTTTCAGATGAGGAAACTAAGGCTGAGAGATATCAAGTGACTAAGTGATTTGCTCAGAATTGTACAATTAGTAAGTGTCTGAGGCAAAATTTGGACTCAAGTGGTCCTCACTTTAAGTCCAGCATTGAAGGGACCTTCAAGATCATCTAGTCCAGTGATTCCCAAAGTGGGTGCCACCGCCCCCTGGTGGGTGCTGCAGTCATCCAGGGAGGCGGTGATGGCCACAGGTGCATTTGGGGGCAGTGAATAAATTGTAAGGGAGTGGTAATAGTATGTGACAGGAGGCGCTAAGTAATATTTTTTTCTGGAAAGGGGGTGGTAGGCCAAAAAAGTTTGGGAACCACTGGTCTAGTTTCACCCTCATTTTAGAAGTGAAGAAATTAAATCCAGAGAAATTATGACTTGATTAAGGTCACAAAGGACAGGAAATGACAGAGGTAAGATTGGAGTCCAGCTTCTCTGATTTTAAATCTAGCATTCTTGACACCACACCATGAGGTAACATAAAATATTAATCACTAAAAACGAGAAATATTGAAAAGAGCTTCAGGTACAGCATTTAGCTGATTTGTTGGGTAATGACAGATCCCAATGGGATGGAATGGAGTGGATTATACAGAGGACGACAATCTCTCTTGGGGAACCAGTAGAAACAGGCTTAAACTGCATCATGAGGGATTTAAATAGATATAAGTAAAAGTTTCTCACAAGTGAGACTTGTTCTCTAAGGGAAGTTGTGGCATTTCCTTTAGGACAGATTCTTCACTGTCTAAAATAGTTCTAAGCCATGGAAAAGTAAACTTCTTGGGGTCTTTCCCAATTCTAAAGTTTCTGATTTGTCACTCATAATATGCTTGGTAGTCTTCTGACAGATGAAAAATGAAGCTTCTGTTTTAACAAAACAAAATTTTGTTAACATCAGAAGCTAGGATAACTACCCATAGACCAATTTGTCATTCATGATATGCTTGGCAGTCTTCTGACAGATGAAAATATCTTGGTTGGGCCCTTTAATCCAATAGTATGCATATTGTATGCCTATTTTTGAAGGGACACAAGTAGAGATCAACCAACCATTCAATCAGTCCAGAAGCATTGTACTAGACAGCATGCAAAATGCTAGGCTGCAAAAAAAATGAGGCAGTCCCTGACTTCAACTCAGGAACACTGATAATTACGGTGTAAGAGAAATGGAGTACTTTGATCTAGAAAAAGGTGAAAAAAATAAGCTCAGAAGGAATGACACTAATTCCATTTATTTGTTAATTTAAAAATATATTATTTTCCTTAATTACATGTAAAACCAATTTTTGACATTTATTTAAAAATTTTTTTGAGTTCCATATTCTTTCCCTCTCTTTCCTCCCTTCCCTCCTCTCTGAAATAGCAAGCAATCTGATATAGCATATACATGTTCAATCATGAAAAATATATTTCCATATTAGTCATTTTGTGGAAAAAATGAACAAGAAAAAATAAAATGAAAAATAGTATGCTTTCATCTGCATTCAGACTCTGTCAGTTCTTTCTCTGGAGGCAGATGGCATTTTTCATCATGAGTCCTTTGGGATAGCCTTGGATCAGTGTATTGCTGAGAACAGCTAAGCCATTAACAGTTATTTATAGTACAGTACTGTTGTTATTGTGTAAAATATTCTCTTATTCAGTTCATTTCACTCTGCATCAGTTCATATAAGCCTTTCCAGGTTTTTCTGAATTTCTCCTGTTCATCATTTCTTATGGCATAATAGTATTTCAAGTTCAGCCATTCCCCGGTTTGATGGGCATTCCCTCAATTTCCAATTCTTTGGAATAGCACTAATTTTATATCCCAAAGAGCAGAAGGAGAGAAAATGAGGAGTAGAATATTTAGTTTAAAAAAGTAGCTGCCACTTGGCACAGTAGACCACTAGACATGTCTTTGCTACCTTTACTATTCTTTCCTATATTTCAGGTATATAAGTCAATGCCCACTTTATCAAAGCATGATAATGCTGGTTAGGAAGGCTGTGTTATAGTATTGAAGTAAGAAGGAAGGTCTGGGTTTAAGCCATGCCTCTGAGAAATTATAACTGTGTGACTCTAGGAAAATTACAGCCTCTCAGTATTTACAAGCAACCATCAAAGACTTAAGTAAAGACAGTTACTGATCTGTATCACTGGAGGGAAGTTACAACAGGAATTTTCTGCAGTGATGAAATAATTGATGGGAATTCTGTTCCTTCTGCCCTCTCCACCAATATATTGATGACTTCAATTCCTTTCAATTCTACAAACATTTTAAAATGCTGGGCACTGTGCTCAGTATTGGGAATACAAATAAGAAAATAAGACAGTGCCTGCCCTCAAGGAGCTTCCTGGAGGTACTGGAATTATTGGATGTAAAGAGGGTCACTAAGGGTACTAGGAAGTATTCAATGAGGGTGCATGAGGTTATGTGGAATTGAAACTAAGCAGAGTCCATGATGCAAAAGAAAGCTTTGAGAGAAGTTTATTGCATCGTCCTCCAGCCCTCCAATCATTGGGAAGGGGCACCTGAGAGTGTTGAGAAGATGTTGAATGTCAAATGGTGAGCCAGTCTGCTTGGTGATGAGATTTTAGGTGATCAGTTTATCCTGGGAAAGGCAGGATATTCTGTGGAGTCAGACAGAGTCACTGATGGAATATGGGAGATGATGATTGATGATATTCAATTAAATTCCTACTCTGGTGCCATATCATCATATTGAAGTAACCTCAGGTTTTTGAAGGCTGATACGTGGAATATAGTGAAAATAATGAAAATTCCGGGATGTCTTGCTAAAAGATTTTGAGTAAAAAGCAAGTGACAGAGTGAGTAGTTGTCATCTAAGTATCAATCAGACCAATCAGCTGATGATTTTTAAGTTATTTTTACTTTCTATGATTGGTTTTTTTTTAACCCTTAATTTTTGGTGTATTGTCTTATAGGTGGAAGAGTGGTAAGGGTGGGCAATGGGGGTCAAGTGACTTGCCCAGGGTCACACAGCTGGGAAGTGACTGAGGCTGGGTTTGAACCTAGGACCTCCTGTCTCCAGGCCTGACTCTCACTCCACTGAGCTACCCAGCTGCCCCCTCTATGATTGTTTTTTAAGGGGCCATTAACATCAGTGACTCTGTCTTGTATCTTGGGAGCATATTCCTTTCAAACTAAACCACTCTGTCCATGCCTGCTATGCCCTATCTTTGACTAGGGTTTTCATGATAATGCTGATTTGATTGACTGTGCTCAAAGATCTTATTATGAGTGACCTTGCTATTTAATGCCAAATAGAGCAAAAAGATATTACTGCTGTAACTAGTCCCAGCTTATGAGAAGTCTATGTTCTTTTACAACTATTCTCTGATGGTAGATCAGAGAATGCCATTATTTCATAGACCTCTCTTTGGTCTAAAGCTGGATGCTATGATGTTGCTAGATTCTTAGAATCTGGCCAGAAGAGGCATTGACTTTTTGGTTAGCATTTTTTTCATGGCTTGGCTAACAGGACACTGTTTTGACTACATCCTGCCAAGGTAGCAGAAGTCAGGGACAGCTTTCAGCTTTGTGATGCCAACAAAGATTTTGGTTGTCTGCAAAATTTCCTTGGTCCAAGTCAATATGTGACCCAAGTGTTCAGGATGATTAATAATCTAGAATGTGGTACTGTTTGGGAAATGAAATCCAACAAAGTCCTTGGCATAATTCTTATATAATAGAATACCTGAAGGCTTTCTGTACAAGCTAGCAGATTGGGGTGGAATGGTTTCTTGATGTCTTAGAAGCATATCTGAACACCAACTTAGGATTAAAGAATCCATTAGAAGAATCTTAGACTTTTGAACCAGAAGGAACCTTAAAGAAAGATGATTTTGTCTAAATCCTTAACTTTATAGATAAGAAAACTAAGGTGGAGAAAAGTTTTAAAATATTCAATTTCCAGTGAGTGGAGAAAGTTGTGTCTAAGTGACTTACATAGTCAAACAACTCTTAAGTACTAGAACTAAAACTTGAACCTAGGTTTTTACGCTACAGGATCAATGTTCTTTCCATTTACCATACCAGATTATGGTGCACTTTGAAAGCCAGGAAAATATATTTGGATTTGATGAAAAAAAGTAAAAGGGGATCAATAAAGCAATTAATTGATAAGTATTAATCAAATGTTTACTAAGCATTAGGGAAAGAAAGAAAATAAAATACAGTTCCTGTCCCCAAGAAACTTACATTTTAATGACGGAGACAATATATACAGGATATATAATATACATATAAATTAGACACATGAAGGACCTTAGAGGGGAAGATATAACAGCTAGAAAAAACCTGAGAAGACCTCCTGCAGAATGATGCATTTGAGGTGGAAATTAATTTCATTATTTTTTTAATTTGCTTTTTAAAATTTATCAATGTGATCTAGGATGAAAGTGCAGGAGCTATTCACATGCTTGGTTCTCTGATTTAGCAGGAATGCTTCAATCTGCATCATGTCCAATGTGATCCATTTTTCCCCTCTTAAGACAGTCTGGTGCCCTCCTACCTCACTCTCAGGAGCTCATTATATTAATACTGAACTTTGTGTGGTCACTCAGTTGGCTTTGATCACTGCAGTTCATAACTCCTCAACTCAAGAGATCCACCAGCCTCAGTTTCTCTAGTGGCAGGCATTATAATCATGTGTCACCACAGTTGGCAGGTAGGAAGCTCTTAAACAGGAGAGTGAAATGAAAAAAAAGCTATCTGGAAGCTAAGAGTTTAGTTTATCACTGAAAAATAGGAGAAATCAATTGAAGGGACTAGAGACTAGCAAACTAGTTAAATTCATGCAAAGTTCATCATTGCAATCATGGTCAATGTTCAGAAAATAGATTTAAGAAAATTAGAGATATAGAAAAATTGGTTTTAGATAATTATTGACTAATGATATAAACGTTATTTTATT
Source organism: Gracilinanus agilis (assembly GCF_016433145.1). Lineage (NCBI taxonomy): Eukaryota > Metazoa > Chordata > Mammalia > Didelphimorphia > Didelphidae > Gracilinanus > Gracilinanus agilis. The sequence goes on from NC_058130.1 coordinate 580,643,267, forward strand.
TGACTTAGAATTAGAGTCTAGATCACAAGGAAAAGTAAGTTCGTTGGTTCTAAAGAGGTTTCAAAGGATTTGGGCTAGTGGTAAAGGATATATATTATGTTAGGAATATATGTGGACTATGCTACTGCTTTGGAAACGAAGTCTGTACAAACCAGAAGATTCAGGTGGATTTTTTTTTTTTGGTGATGCAGAAGCATATCTGAACACTGGGTTAGGGTCATAGAATACATTAGAGGAATCCAATCACTCAAGTTTCCAGCCTCAAAGATGTCCTCGATCCTTCACTCTCCTTCACCTCAACCCTATTCCTATTACTTATGAAGTCTTATTGATTCTAAATCCCAACATCTCTCATATCTGTCACTTTCATGCCATTACTATGATGACCACCTTCACTCAGGTCCTCATTGCCTTTCACCTGTTCTACTGAAAAAGTCTGCTTTTTCGTCTTCCTGCCCCAGGACTTTCCCTTTTCCAAGATATCCTACACACAGCTGCCAAACTGATGTTACTAAACTCTGATCTAATCATGCTACTCCCCTGTTGAAAAACAAAATAAGACAAAAAAAACCTGAAATGCTTTTGTGGCTTCTAGGAATGAATAAAAATTTCTTTATTTAATGTTTATAGTCCTTCATAATCCAGTTTGAAGCTACTTTTCTAGTATTAGCTGGCCACCAGGGGAATAAAATGGTGCAGTAGATAGAATATAGGAACCTAGAGTCAGGAAGACCCAAGTTCAAATCCAGTCATGGATAGTTTGCTAGTTGTTGTGACTCTGGGCAAGTCACTTAATCTTTCAGTTTCCTCTTCTGTAAAATGGAATAATAATAGCACCTATCTCCCTGGGCTGTTGTGAGTATCAAATGAGATAATATTGATAAAAAGAGCTTAACATAGAGCCTGGCACATAGTAAATGCTATTTAAGAGTTAGATATTATCATCACTATTATTATTATTGCCTCTTATTACTCTTCATGTATTCTATAGTGCAACCAAGCCATTTATTTGCTATTCCTTGTATATACCATCCAGTCAATCTAAACCTTTGCACATATATACCATTCGGTCATCTAAACCTTTGCTCCATGACTTAAATCCATGTTTTCCATTTTGCTACCTCTTAATTGCTAGTTCCTTTCATAGTTCTGTTCAAGTGCCACCACCCACACGAGGACATTCTTGAGACTCAGAACTCCTAGAGTCACCATCCCCAAATTATTTCATATTTATAGTGTATATATTTTGTACTTTTGTATGCATGTACTTTGTTATTTCCTTTCCAGTGGAAGTTCCTTGAAGGTAAGACCTGTTTAATTTTTGCTTTTTATATATCTGGCACCTAGCCTAGTGGCTGACGCATGCTTATTAAATGCTTGTGGATTGATTGATTCATGGATGTCCAAAGAGTAGAAAAAGATGGAAGTGGAGAGACTCATGGAATGTCTTAGAATGCTTGATTGGGAATGTTAAATTGATGCAGAGAGTAATTGAGACTCATTAACTAAAATCTGATTAGCCTTTAACTTTAGACACAGTTAGCCATAATGCAATAGTCTCCAATATGCATGAATTTCTAAATACTGCTAAATCTCCTGAATAATTGCCAAATTCTGTGTGTAGGATATCCATGTTTTGGTTTAGTGTAGCATTGTTGGTATGGAACTATAAGAATATTTTTCCTACATTAAGAATCCTACAAGCAAACAAATATAAAACATCCCCTTGTTCTTATCTCATTTTGAGCAAAGTTCACACAAATTCTGGAAGTGTGCTGATAACACTGTTCTGCTATATTTAATCAGAAAGAATGCTAGCCCAGATCTTGCCAATGATGATGGGTATTTTGATATCAAGAAGAACATAGTAGCATAATGAATTAGGCTTTGTAGAAGGAAGACCACCATGGATTATCTCATTTCTACCTCTGCTAACACGTGATTAAATATTATTGAAAGAAAGAATGATATGGGGTGGATTTGGTGATGCAAATGAAGCAACTTGTAGGGTTATTGATATTTTCAAAGACCTTCTTTTGTACACCCATGATCAGTGAGGTATATGAGTAGTGATGGGCTCAATGCCCTAATAAATAATGGAGGTTCCCCTTTACCATTAATAATGAAGCTTTGGTACCCTCCTAAATAAATAAACAGATGACCATTTCCAAAATACACAAAGAACCACAGTCACAGAAGAGTGTGAGTGTGTGTGTGTGTGTGTGTGTGTGTGTGTGTGTGTGTGTGTGTATGTGCATGTGTACACTAGTAGCTGTGTATTAGGAAATGGAGGAAGGTTAAGATTTTGAGGACAATGCGATTGCTGCCACTGAAGCATATGGTAGTTTCTAAACCCATGGGGTTCGGAAAAAGTAGAGGTAAATCCAGGTATGGTATGTAAAACTTTGATAAGTATGCTTTGATCTGTTCACAAAATATAGATTGAGGCAAGAAGAGACTATTAAAAAACAACAACAAACAGTCTTTAAGAAGAATAAAATTGTATGTACAAACATATGCCTTTTTTCTGACTTTACACATATGTACACACAAACAGGCATTCTAAGAAAGAACTAAAAAAAAATTACATGCCAATTGTAATGTTTCCCAGCCATGAAGGAATCTAGAGAAGAGTTCAAAATGAAGGGAAAACAATACCTCCAGAACAATGAAATGCCCGCTCTGAAAGAAAACACACATTTCCCAGAAAAGATAAAGAAAAATCCTCCTGAAACAAACCACTTCTAACACCCACAAACCACAGTCAAAACAAAATTTAGAAAGAGGGGAGGGGGAGCAGGATCAAGACTAAGGAAAAACAAGAAAAGAAATGCAAGAGATAAAAGAAAACATATAGTATAATATTTCATCCACTGATATTCCACAGTGAAACATGAGATAATCCTCAGTCAGAGGGGAATATTCCTTCAGAATTCACTTGCGGCTTTGCTACTCATGAGTACTCAGAGTCTCAGTCTGCTGGTAGACCTGGAGGATTTTAAACAGCACAGTAGATAAGAACTAAGATTACCAATTCACTGTGGACCAAATAAAACCCCCTCACACACAGGTATATAAATATATCCCATGTTTATTTATAGCTAGGTATGTCCTGTATGGCTATCCATATACATGTACTGTAAACACAATACCCAAGTGAGCCTGAATGCACCGGGAAAAAAGATGTAAAAATTTCCAACAGCGGGACCCAAGGTAACAAAAGTAAAGGGTAATTTACCCTTTAGTTAAAAACCAAAGGAGCCTTTTTACTAGGGGCTGTTGGATCTATTCATGCCTTTCGGGGGGAAAAAAATAAAAGAACTGCTTTGGGATTTTGAAGTAAAAATTCACAACCAGTATGTCTTTACTTCCTTTCCCTTCAACCAAGACATCCTTTGCTGGAGTCCTTTATCTAGTGCTTTGTATACATATTTTTAATCCTATACAAAAATGATAGGATGTCAAGAAGGATCTATAATAACACCATTTTTTTTATTTCACTTCAAAGACTTGGCAATTTCTGATCCATGTGACATTCACACTCCTTCAGGGTCAAACAACATCTTGCAGCCTTCATAAAATGATTAAATATTTTAAACAGCTCCTGCTTATACCTCCATCGCCCCTCGAGACTGATACTGTTATCGTTTTTGTCAAAGCTGGTTTCCATCCGCATTTGTCATTCCTGCTTGCATTTATGAGTTATCAATCGCCACGTCAAAATGCAAAATAACGGATGTTCTTTGGGCGGTATTGGATGGTCTATCTGGGGCTTTTAATCAATGCTGATTTTTATTTTCCATACCCATACATAAATCTTTACCATTCTAGGCCACATAGAATGCGTTTGTACAAAACGCAGTGACAGAAGCAGTAGCTATATTATCAAACATTATACCTCGGGGCTAACTGAATATCAAGGGCTTTCAAAAGGGAACACTGGGAATTACTGTGCAGAAGAGATGACTGCAGTGGAGAATGTAAGGGATCGGGTTGTTGCCATTTATAAATCAACGGCATGCAAGCTAATCCTTCTCACTTAAATAAATCCAAATACTTTTTTTTTGATACTCTGAAACTTGGTCCTTTCCCTTTTCTTCATTTTTTTTTTTTTGAGGAGAAGCTTGCATAACTTACAGCAATAATAATGAGGTACATTTGCCTATTTCTTAAAGTTTCCCCCAGCGATGTGATCTGAAGTTGTGAGGATGCTGGCTTTGTCCAGAAATGTCCTTTGTGAATCTGATACTGGAATTTTTAGGATCTTGTTTCGCCCCCTCCTACTTTATCTCTCCCTGACTTCGCTTTGCCCTTCAAAAGGGCACTGGCCTACTTGGGTGAGGATCACCACAGAAACTGTTAAAGCCAGGTAACACCAGTGCCTAGAAGAAACTAATGTGTGCCGACACCTTAGGCCACAGGCAAACACTTGGGTATCTTTAAAATGAAGCATAAAAGTAGGAATGTACTCAGAACAAAATAAAGCACAGGTGTGCAGCCTAGAAGAGAGTCCAAGAATCCACAGGTATTCATGAGCATCCTTGAAAGATTAAAAAAATTAATAATGGCCTCCAAAGTATTCTAATTGTGACTGGCCTACTTCTTTATGGGTACCACTGCAAACTAATTGGCTTTTGTTTCTGCTCTGGGCCCCCACCTTGAGCTCTGGATGCATAGAGCATGCTACAGTCAATTCAGCCCAATTAGTTATCCTGGATTCGAAGCTGAAATGGAGAACCAATTGAGGTTACTGAAACAATTCACTTTAATTATTTTTTTAATTTATAAAAAGTATCCACTACTATAAGTACTTAATAAATACTTACTAAATCACTGAATCAGTAAGGTGTTATGGTCGTAAAAGTGCTTCCCATTGTTTGGAGGGCAAAGAAAGAAAGAGAAGGTAGGCAAAGTGATATCTAATAGCTAAAGAGGTCTTAGAATTTCTTTTAACTCAATAAAATTTTATTAAGTGCCTACTATGTGTTATTCACTGTGGTAGGCATTGGGGGTGGGGATACAAAGACAAAAGGAAACAGTCTGACCTTATCTAACTTATATTAGGAAACAGCATGTAACCAGATAAATTGATTTGAACAAAAAATTGCCAAATTATTTAGGGGAAGAGGAAAGAGCAATCACACTTGGAGGGGGATATTAGAAAAGACCTCATGCAGGAAATAAAATCTGAATGGAGTCTTTGAGAGAATTGTGGATTTTCAGAGGTGAGAAAACTTGAACATTAGGAATTCTCACTAAACCAGGTTGTCATTCAAAAGATGATGTACAAAGAAGACCTCAAAATAGCAAGCTCAGAACCATATGAGTTTGGTGGAAATGGTTTGCTCAATTGTGTTTCAAGAGGCAATATGTTGTGTATGGAACTCAGGCACTCACAGCTTAACAAAATCAGTGAGTAGCCAGCCTCATTTGGCAACTTGTATGTTCAATAAGCAGCAGGCAATGAGTTCAACATTTATTTATCTGAACATTGAAAGAAAAAAAACAAACCTCA
>NC_058130.1:580653781-580776442 GCF_016433145.1 Gracilinanus agilis
TCCTCCTCTTGCTACTGCCAAAATATCCAGAAATTGAAAATTAAAAGGTCTGTTAGGTCTGAGAAGTTGTAGAACTGTCCATTAGAAAGAACTGATATAAGAAGGGAAGATAGCCAGGAATGACTAGGCTGAGGCCATGGGGGCTGGCAAGTCAATCTCTCACTTTTTCCAGCCCTCATAATTTGATCTGGGTTCGTTGCTCCTGGTTGATCTATCTCCTTAACTAGGGGAATAAGGCTTCCTAGTTTGGTCATCTTAGTTTCCAGAAGAACCATTCTATTGTCTCTAGTTTAAGAGGTCCTCCCCAAAAGGGGAGGAAGGAGTGTGTGAGAGGGGAGGAAGTTTCAAAGGTACCTAGGGTATAATCAAGAATCAGGCATGGGGGACAGCTGGGTAGCTCAGTGGATTGAGAGCCAGGCCTAGAGATGGGAGGTTCTAGGTTCAAATCTGACCTGAGACACTTCCCAGCTATGTGACCCCGGGGCAAGTCACTTGACCCCCATTGCCTACCCTTACCACTCTTCTGCGTTGGAGCCAATAAGCAGTATTGGCTCCAAGGCAGAAGTTAAGGGTTTTAAAAAAAAGAATCAGGCATGGAACAGGCAGTTTTATTCCCCACATGGAAAAGGAATTATTCAGCAAGAAAGAATCATAGAGGGTTTATAATTGAGAAGATAGTATGCAATCATTGTTGTGACATTTGTAAAAAGGTTGCTCATTAGCTATTTTTACATTTCACCTCCATTACATATAACCTGTTCAAAGTCAAGGGGGAATCTTTATTGTCAGTCTGTCAATAAAATTTAATAAGGTACCTTTTTTGTGTCAGGCACTGTGCTAAATACTGGAGCTACAAAGATAAGCAAAAGATGTTGGTAGAGACAACATGTAACAATTGTTTATAAACTGGATATATATATATATATACATATATATATATATATATGTATATATGATAAATTGGAGAAAATCAAAAGAAGCCTGAGAAAGGCTTCTTATAGAAGTTAGGATTTTAGTTGTGACTTGAGGAACACTGAGAGGTACAGATGAAGAGAGAGAATTCCCAGGAAGGGGGATAGCTCCACCCTCCAGAGATGGAGTGTCATGCGAGAAATAGCAAAGTATATGTCTTTATATTGGTTTTCTTCTTTGTGGAGGTCTCTGCTTTTTGTCTGATTGGCCAGTGCTGCTGCCATTTTTGCTGCAACAACTACTCCATTAGTTGATACCCTACAACTCAGATGTCTGGGGAGGGACCAGCTGCCATTTAAATTCTCCCAGACAAAGGGAGGAAGACAAACAAGAGGCAAACACATCCCTAATACTGGCTTACACAGGAAGCCATTTGCTTAAAGCTCATGGTCTGGTGGGAGGAAGAACATCCCTCCTTCTAGGAGTCACAGTTATCCCTATGGAAGCAATCAGAGACCTGAGATTCAGGGGTTACCTCATTAGCATATCTGTGATGTTACAGGTCAGGTATCAATTAAAAGTATCCTCATGGTAGGGGGAAGCTGGGTAGCTCAGGATTGAGAGCCAGGCCTAGAGACTGGAGGTCCTGGGTTCAAATCTGACCTCAGACACTTCTCAGCTGTGTGACCCTGGGCAAGTCACTTGACCCCCATTGCCCACCCTTACCACTCTTCCACCTAGGAGCCAATACACAGAAGTTAAGGGTTTAAAAAAATAAATAAAATAAACATACAAGTGTCCTCATGGCCAGCAGAAAGGAATAAGAGAATATCTGCTTATCCTCTGAGGTGTGGGATGGAGGAAAACCTTTTGCATCTTGCATTCCAAATTATTAGGTATTAAACTCAACAGTGAGTTTGTGGTTTCTTCCTCCTTTTTCTCTTTGTGTCTAAGAGAGCTCATGTTAAATCTGATGCTTATTTGCTCATAAAAGTTTGTTTGCAACTTTTTGGTTTGGCAATATTGGAGTAGACAAGGAATTAAGGAGATCACAGATCCATCTATGTGAATAGGTGATTTTTTACTTTATTGTCAAATATACTTTGTATTTTCAATAAACCCAATTTTCTTAATTATTGCTATATGGTATCCTTCTCACTATTCCTCATGTGCTATCATGAATCCACACAAGTCCTAGCATCAGACAAACCTTTCACTAGAAACATTTAAATACCTCCCTCCTTTCCTAAGTTCCTGAGGTGGTTAAAAGCAACTTTGGAAGATAAAAACAGATAAAAAGTCACTTGTAAAAGATCACAAGCAATTTTCAAGGAGATTACCTGGGGTCTCAGGAACTCTCTGACAAAATTCTAAAAACCCATTTTCATATTTTTCTTACCTTAAGGTCCTGTCGCTGGGCTTCAGATCTGTCTACCTAGAACAAAATTATTCCCAGCTGGCCCCAAGGTCTGCACCAGAATTTTGATTCTTTGGGACAGAGGTGCCTTGATTATTTGAGTGTCTTAATGAAAATTCAGCAAACTTGTAAAATGTTCAGTGTTTTTCACAATACAGTTTAGTACATCTCCTTGATATACATGGCTTATGAATGGGCAGAAAGGGAAATCTGTAATGAGTCTGATGGTAGACTGAGATATGGAGGATGAGGTAACCCTTCTTCAGAGGAAGGCAACACACAGAGTAAAGAATGGTAAAGTGACTGGACCCTCTAGGAAGAGAAGGTGGGGAAAAAGAACAATTTTAACTGAAGAATTAATTTAACTTTCATATTTTCCTCATTCAGTTTCTTTATGTGAATATTTATGTATGACTCCTATCCAAACTCAGTATTGTTCTGTTAATAATAGCTAGCTATTTTCTTATGCTTTAAAGTTTACAAATGCGTCATACATAAATACATACATTCTATATATCATTCATGGTGAACCTTTTAGAGACAGAATGCTCACCCCCCCATATCACATGTTGTGCCCCTCCTCCCCACCAAGTGCCAGGTGTGCTCTGTCCCCAACCCCTTACCCCACACAGGGGAGGGAGAAAATGCTCCCATTGGACTACTGGGTAGAGGGCCAGGTAAAGTGAGGAATGTCCTCAGCAACTGTAAAAAAAGGGAAGGGAGTGGCCTGAGTGCTCTGCTCCCCTCTAGCTCTGCCACCTGTGAGCCACCCATCTTACCCACAGTGCGCTCCTATTGGACTGCTGGCCAGAGGGGCAGTGGATGTGAACAAGTGTCATCATGCACAGTGGAGAGGGGGAGGGGAGCAGCTCTGCCTGAGTCCCTCTGCCTTTTTAGTAATGAATTCTGGGGGTGGAAGTGGAGAGGGAGGGCGGAAGAGTCCCCACAGAGAGTACTATGCATACCATCTTTAGCACTTGTGCCACAGGTTCACCATAACTGATATATTATATATTACATACATACATTATCTATATATTATATATACATATATATATATGTCTCACTTGAGCTTCATAACAACCTTGAAAGGCAGGTAACATTATTATCCCTTAGATTTTCTATTATAATGTTATCTACCTATGAAGAAAGGCAGAGAAGAGTTAAGTGATACATCTAGGTCAAACAAATCTGTAAGTATTTGAGACAGGATTTGAACTTAGATCTTCTTGACTCCAAGCCCAACACTCTACTTACCATACTAGCTGCTCTTAACTTTAAGATCAAATAGATGGATGAATGTAAACTGATGCATAGTAAAAGCTTCGATGATCATAATTTTGAAGAAAATAATCAAATGAGGCAGACATCTAAACAAGCATATTGGAATGGGCAGAAAAGCGAAAACTAGAACTTCTTATTTTGTATAAACAAATTAGTATAAATCAGGGAAGAAGACAACATTTATTGCTTTGTATTTTGTACAAATAGACTTCATTAATTATGGCATTCTAACGTTTGGACTTTTTATTTATTGGCATATAAAAGTAAGAAACACCGTTACTCTTAAGGGATAGGGAACTGTGGCAGTAGAAAGACTACTGAACTTAGAGAACAATAGCCAAGTTCAAGTTTAAGCTCAGATATTTGTGACATGAATGGCTTTGGATGAATTATTTTAATATTTTGGACTTTGATTCTTTCATCTCTACAATGAAGGAACTGGACTAGATTCTCTCCAAGTTAGGTCCCCTAGAGCTCTAAATTTATGTTCCTATGAAAATACCTTTCAAACTTATTTAATATGACTTAAACTCTTCAGATGATTTTATATTGGAATGACTTTAAAAATAATTCTCATATTTATTTTAATTTTGTGATAAGCAAGCTAAGGGCAGAATGCATTGAAGTTTAATTTTTGAATTTTCTTAAAATTGACATGATTTCTGTTCTGTCTTGTCTTAACAGCTTGTGTGTCAATAAAACTGAATGAAATCAAAGGAAAACTCCAAATGATATTATTATGAATTCATTCAATATGAAGAGGAGTAAGAAAGTTGGCAAAGCAGCTATGCCATTTCTCTGTCTAACAACAGGATAGATCATTGCTTACACTGCAAAACTGACAAATAGCTCTTCTTGTGGAAAATATGCTGGGAATATGAACAAATGTGAGCTACTTCATCATTCACAAAGTGTCAAAATCAGGACCAGATCTCCAAATTGGCTTCTAAGGGTGAGGCGGAGGGGATCCTGAAATGATATGACATAATTTGTTTTGAAATGTAAGGTGGGGTTGACAGGGAGTTTTGAGAGGGGCTGCTATATTCTGGGGAGAGGGAAGAAAACATGAGTCCCAGCACTTTTACCTTACGTGAACATATATAGACAAAGCAACAAATTGTATTCTAAAATGAAATAAACCCAATGATCTTGTGTCTCATTTTGATTTGCAGAGCTGTTAATGTGATATTTTTATGAAGCAGTTCTGATATTCTTTCATTCTTTTGATAAGCATTTTTTGTAGCGCTTGCTGCATACCAATGACTGAGATAGGTACAAAGGTAATTAAAACTGTTTCTTTCCTTAAAGAGCCTATATTCCATTGGAGTTAAAAACTTTTCATAGCAAAGTGAATATAAAACATATTCAAAGGAAGTATAAAGGAATTAGAGGGATAAGGACTTCAGGAGCTTGGGGAGGATGAATCAGCATAGAAGGTAGCCTTTGGAGATAAGCTCTGAAGGAAATCAGGAATTCTTTGAATTGGATGTGAAGAGAAAGTGCATCCTAAGCTTGGGGATTATATGCTTATGTGAAGGCATGTAATGCCATATGAAACTGTATGTTTACCATGCATGTTTAATGTCAAGCATTTTAATGTACTGTCACTTGAAAGCATCACTCTGCCCATGTGGCAGCATGTAGGGAATCCATCCAATCCAAGAGACTCAGACAATTAGAAACTTTCCTATATAATAAAAGAATAAGAAGAGAGAAGCTGGTAGCCCTTGATTAATTCAAGTCACCTAAATGAGAAGAATTACATCTTTAATGCTGCAAGAATTTCCTAGGTGATTACAGAGCCACTGTCTTTTGTATCTGAACTATCATGGAAAATGGAGGTGATACCATGAAAGTAGAAAGAGCAAATGTCATCCTAGTTTTTGAAAAAAAGAGAAGAGAACAAAGTTTGCCAACTATAGGCCAGTAAGTTTAAATGGCTCTAAATTCCTTCCCAACTTCCACTGTCTGTGATTCAGGAAAGAAGCAAGCATTTATTAGTTGCCTACTATGTACCAGGCACTATGCTAAGCACTTTAGAAATATTATCTAATTTTATCATCACAGCCAACCTTGAGAAATAGGTGCTGCTATTATCTCCACTTTTCAGTCGAGGAAACCAAGGCAAACAAAGGTTAAGTGACATACACAAGCTCACACAACTAGTAAGTGTCTAAGGTCAGATTTGAACCCAGGTCTTCCCGATTACAGGTCAAGCAACTTATCCACTATTTTGTCAGCTGCTTCATTAAACATTAAAGTACTATAAAAAGAATTATTAATCTTGCTAAAATCATGTACAAAATTGGAATAAAATGGAAGGTTTTCAATGAGGTTTACACAATGTTTTATATTAAAACTAGGAGTTAAAAGTTAAGTGGATACCTCTATAATCTAGCCCTGGGGATACACTTCTCATTTAGGTGACTTGAACTAATCAAGGGCTACTAGCTTCTCTCTTTTTATTCTTTTATTATATAGGAAAGTTTCTAATTGTCTGATTTAAAAAAAAAAAAGAAAATTCTTACTCTAAGGGATCTTATAGTTTATCAAAAGAACCAACATCAACATATATAAACACACACAGAATGAAGATAAAGAGAAAAAGGACAAGGTAACTAACTATAAGTTAGGTAGTAATAGAGGGAACTAGCAAACAGGAGACAGAGAAGGGTGAAAAGTGGTGCTTGACCTGAATCTTGAAGTGAGAAATTCTATTACATGTAGTAGAGGTGAGGAGAGAAAGCAATAATCAAGTGGATCAACTACTGCAAGGACATAGAGATGGGAGATGAGGTGCCATATGTAAAGAACAGAAAGAAATCTGATTTGGCTAGACTCTAGAGTGTAAGAAGGAAAGTTATGTGTAATGAGGTTGGAGAAACAGATTGGGGTCAAATTGTGAAAGGTTTTAAAAGCTAAACAGAGAAGCCAATATTTCATCTGATAGGCCATTGCCTCTGGTTTTATTGAGTCGAGAAGTGACATCATCAGAAATGTGCTTATGAAAAATCATTTTGGAAGCTGTGTAGAGGATGGATTGGATTAGGGACATTCTTGAGGCAGAAAACTAATTAGGAAGCTATTGAAATAATTCAAATACAAGGGTATGGGCAACTGAACTAATGTGAGTGGGTATAAAGAAGGGACAGAATGCAAGAGATGTTGTAGAACTAAAAATGGAAATATTTGACAAGTAATTAAATATGGTGGGTGAGGAGTTAAGGATAACACCTTGGTAGACTTCTCCAGTATGTTTCAGATGAAGAATATGATATATTTTACGATACTCTTGGCAATTGACCTTCTAGCCTTTCCTTGAAGATACCTGATAAAGGGGATCCTCCTATCTCTCAAGGAAATCCAAAGTCTATAGTGGCACATCAGACTATACTCAGATTTTATCACTTTCTCTATCACAGAGTCATTGTTCAAACATACATTTCATTCCACTAAGTCTTAGTGTTACCTATAAGATCAAATTTGACTCCTTCAATTGGGATTTCTACTAATTCTTATTTTTGCCTGAACTCTGTATTTATATATTGGCAATCAAGACCATGGATTTTTCAATTAATCTTTTTTTTAAATTTTTATCATGTGCCAAATAAGTATCTCAATGGATATTCTCCCTTCTTTGTACCACCCCCTTTGGTATGTAGCTTGGGAGGAGTGGTAAAGTTTTCTTTCCTCCCATCGTTCTTCGTTTAGCAAGATCAGATTTGCAGGATACCTAGTGATAAACTCTTACCAGCCATCTTTAGGATTCCACCTAGGCATCTTCCATTTCTGTATTTTAAACTGTGGTCCAGAGGTCCAAATCCCATCTTTTTAGCTTGCTGTTCATGTCCAAATTTTCCCTTCTCTTCTGCATCCCTTACCTTCATTAGACAATAGTGAGGAAAACATAATTTATGTTCCTTTGGTCTACAATTTTTTTTCATAAGACTTCATAATCATTGGCAATATCTTTTAGATTCCTTCTGTCAGAATTGTGTCTCTGAATAACCAAAATTAGGCAGTTTCCATTCATTTGATAAGTCTTGGGATGCTTTCTGTTATATCTTGGTTGAAACAGCAGTAAATCCTGTATACAGAGCTTGTTACATTTGCATTTTGGTGACTGGAAGAGTTTGGTTGAGATTATATTCTCCCAACTGTATGAAGACATAGTTTTAAAGGCTTAATTTTTGCTTAATGAAAATGTTGTTTAAGGAAGAATATTCTATTGATTAATATGCAAAATGGATTAGAAGAGAAAGGGACTGAGTGAAAACAGAGCTTGTCAGGAAGCTGTTATAGTGATTCTGAATACAATATGATGAAATCTTGGATTTTTTTTTCTTGCTCACATGCAACTACCAGATCCTCTGGATTACTTAATTCTAGGATTATCCATCTACTGCTTCTGCATCCAAGATGATAGAGATAAAGCTGTCTTACTTGGTAACTAAATAAAACTCTTTGATGTTTTTCTTCTTTCAACCTTGTCTACACCTGTTTTCCTTTAGTTTGCTGATTTGGCCCTTTGTTGACCTTAGCTTCAGTCATTTTAGTGATGTAGAGACATAATAACTAGTTCATTGACAGTTTTACACTTTTCGAGGAGCTGTTCTGGAGCTCATTTCAACAAACATTTATTAAGCACTTATTGTGTGCAGGGTCCTCTGCTAGTCAGTGAAAAAGATAACTTTAGGTAAGAAATGATGCTTGTCCTCATGGAGTTTATATTCTAGCAGAGACTTGACTGTTACACATCACAGGAAAATAGCAGGGTAAAGTTGAAGGCACATTGGATTTGGCATCAGAGCAACTGAAGTCACATCCTTGCTTTGCTACTCTGACCATGGACAACTCATTTCACCTGTCTTAGATTCGGTTTCCTTATCTGTCAAATGAAGGGGATGGATAACATGTCTTCCAAGGTTTCCTCCAGCTCTAAGTCTATGATACTATAACAATTAATAGACTTCAGAATGAACTGTAAACAAAGTCCTATGTAAAACTTAAGGTAAGGAAAGTTATTAATCAATTACCAATTTAGAGATCTGGCAAAGGCTTCTGAGAGGAGGTAGCATTTGTATTGTGGGTTTATAATATGAAGGAATTCAATTGTTAATGAATTTCTCTAAGGAGAAGGAATCTCAAGCAATTCCAGATAGTCTAACGGAAAGATCTTCCTTTTGACAAAACCATTGCATGCCATCAGTTATAACATCCTCCCAGTAGATCCAGTATTTCTATGTCACAAGCAACACACATCTGGAAACTGATCAGAGCTCTCCTCGCACCTTTGTTATTGAAAGACTCTATAATTGATTTGCAGAGTACCATATTCAGTCTCATGTCAATTTTTCCTTCGTCATATCTCTAGAATATCTTTCTTTCTTTTTCTTTGTAAGCCATCATTCTAATCCAAGATTTGATCACATTGGGTTCAGAATCACTATAATAGCTCCTTGACAAGCTCTGTTTTCAGTCAGTCCCTTTCTCCTCCAATCCATTCTTATTATGAATATTAATTAATCATTAGAGTATTAATCAATAGGATACTCTTCCTTAAACAAAATTCTCATTAAGCAAATCCTTTGTTTAAGAATCTAGAGTGACTCTATAATGTCTCTTCATTTAGTTAAACACTCATCTTGTAATATTTAACTGGCTTGATCTCTTAACCATGACCCAAATTTGGTCAGTCCACTCCAATCGTATCAGGTCCTCTATTTTCTTTGTATGTGGATGATTTGTTGCTTATTTAAGTGATGAAGTCAACGTAAAGTGTCCTCCACAAATCTATAGCACTCAGTTCTTAATTGAATCAAGTGTCACCTCTTCCAAGAAGTTTTCTCTGGTTAATTATTCCCTCATATTCAGTATTTTCAGCCCTTTTATGTTTATTGGTAATACAGAACGACACTCTAGCCTACATCTTTTAATTGTTTCATATATGACTTGCCTCAGGTAGAAAAGCTAGATACCTCAGTGTAGAGATATTTGACTATGACACTTCTTGGTTCCCCATTTGGTTGTGAACTTTAGGAAAGCAAATTTTAAAGGGCCCAGGGAAAGTGTAAGTAGGATTTCATAAACTAAAACTACAAGGGACTTCAGGCAAAAAGGGATGGGAAACTCTCAAGAAGGAAATTACAGAGACATAGGGAAAAACATTCATATGACAAAGAGAAATGAGAGATATTTGAAGAGACCTGTATGTCAGAGGATGAATCTGAAAACATGGTGCCAAATTGGGTCAGGGATGTTAAAACTCAGAATGAGCTAAAACTAATGAGGGAAGACAAGGACAAGAGAATTTTTTTTAAAAGCTATGTTGAAGAGAAAAAATAGGATTAAAAGAAAGATAAGACTATTGCTTATGGTGGATGGGACAATATTAACTTATAAAAGAGGGAAACCAGAGAGTCTCAGTTCTTATTTTATTTGTTTTTATTTTTTTTATCAAGGAGAATGACTTTTGCACTGGAAAGAACCCAACAAATATAACTAAAATCATCTGATACCCAAACTAAGTAAGGAGATTTAAAAAATATTTAAGGGCACTTGACCTAGTTGAAATACATCCTTAGGTAGGTGTAGAATTGTAAGATGTGATAGTTAAACCATTGACAATAAGTTTTGAAAAATTGTGATTAATTAAAATGTGTAATAGGACTAAAGGAGGGCAAACATTTCCCCAATTTGCCAAAAAGAGAAAATAGTATATTCAGTGAAGTATAAACTGGGAAACTTGATTCAATTCCTGGGAAAATTCCACACTATAAAATCAAAGAGATGGTTAGTGAATATCTCGAAAAGGAAAAAATGATCATAAAGAACTGGTATAAGTTAATAAAGAACAAGAAATGCCAGGCTAATCTTTATTTCCTTTTCTTTGGCAGGGTTCTACAGTTAGTAGATAAGTTGATTGCTATATATTTACCTCAGAATCAGCAAACCATTCATTAAACCAAACTTTAATTCGCTAAAATTTGCCATATTATACATGTGGAAAAATGGAAAGCTAAAACTAAACCAAAGCATAATCACATTAATTTGAACTGGATAAAAGGCTGGATTCAAATGGTAGTCATTAATGATCTGATGTTGACTTGGAAGAAACTTTTCAATAGTTTGTGCTACCAATCTGTACTTGGCGCTGAGCTAGTCAAAATTTAATCAATGAATTGATTAGATACATAGCAGACTCAAAATTTTTTCAGATGACATGGAGCATATAGGAATGGGTAACAAAACATCATGTGAAAAAGTAAGGAATCAAAAAGATCTTGACAGGCTAGAACATTGAGGTGAATCTAATAAGATTGAATTTAGGGACACATGCTATCTTACTCTTGAATTAGAGAAATCAACCTCGTATGTATAAGTTGAGGAAGACATGGTCAGAAGGGAGATTGTCTGACAAAGACAAACTTTGTAATGGGTTTCAAACTCAACAAGAGTAATGCACTAGTAATCAAGAAAGTTAATGTAATAATCTTGGACTATGTGAAGAGTCATTGCTTTCTAGAATAAGAAGGTGATAATCCAGTTGTACTATGCCCTTATCAGATTACACCTGGAGTATGGTGTTCAGCTCAGAACTCCACATTTTAGTAATGACATCGATAATCTGGAGAGCATCCAAAGGAGGACAACCAGGAGAGGAAAAGGACTCAAGTTTTTACCAAATATTAATACTAGCTAGCATTTATATAGCATCAAAAACTCTTATCTTCTGTCTTAGATATTTTAATTACAAATTGCCTATGTGTTTAATTTACTTTTCTTTCTATTTATATAATAGAACCCATCCACTAGTGTCCCAGCTCCTTCCCATTCACTTCACATCACATAGCCTTTCAATTCTATCTTTTCGTTCACTTTATGGAAGTAACATTCTCAGTTTATTCTTCTAGTATTAGTTCCATGTTTATATATAATGTTCTTCTGGTTATATTCATTTCACTATTCATTATCTTATATTGCTCTTTCCAAGTTTTTAAAAAAATCAGTTTGTGCATCATTTCTTATGGCACAGTAGTATTCCATCATAATCATATACCACAATTTGTTTAACCATTCCCCAGTTGATGGGCATTTTCTCAGTACTCAATTCTTTGGCACCATAAAGAGAGCTGCTAAAAATATTTTTAAACATATGAGTTCTTTTCCATCAATGGTACTGTTGGGTCTAAAGGTATGCGTAGTTTTATAACTCTCTGAGTGTGATTCCAAATTGCTCCCCCAAATGGTTTAGAGCAGTTCAAAGCTCCACAAACAGTGCATTAGTGTCTTCATTTTTCCACATCCCCTCCAAATGGTCACTTTGTCTTTTTGCCATTGTAAGGGGGAAAAAGGTTTTCTTTGGGTTTAATATATTACAAGATGGTCACCAGAGGATTGAACAATTATCAATCCCAAATTAAGAATAATTTCAAGTCAAAATTGACTTTTATGGAAGTTTATTTACAATTAAGAAGAGAGAGAAGAAATAAGGATATAAGAATCTAACACAGTAGGTAAATTACTACAATCCTCTAATTAATCCAGGTAGATCTAGTTAACCCTCAACAGAGAGTCAGAAGGCAAGAGGCCTGGAGGTGAATGAAGCAAAGCTTCATTCACAGAGTCTATTAAAAGAAGTTCCTTAAGAGAAGTTCAGGAAGATTCAGTCTTTAAACTCACCACGTGGATTTCTACAGAAGATATTGAAAGCAGTCTTACCAAGATCTCAGCGTTCCAGCCAGCACTCCTCCATGGACCAGAAGAGCTCCTTCATCAGCCACGCTCTTTACCAGAAGCTCCCAGCTGACTGAGGACCTTCTCCTTTTAAAGGGGTCACAGTGCCTCCCTCTTAATTTGCATGTCTGATCACAATAGATGCTTCTCATAGTACTGCCTAGGGGGAAGTCAGTTGATTCTTATTCAGTCACCCACTCTAGCACTCATGGGTTATGGACCTCCCAGAATTAGAGGTGCTCTTACCTTTGATGATTAAATCTAAAGATGGGCAGTATAGACTTAATCTAATTATGACACCATTTTGGCCAGTTTGGTGGTTAGAAGTGATAATTCAGAATTGTTTTGGTTTGCATTTCTTTAATCAGTTGTGATTTGGAGCACTTTTTTCACATACTTATATATGGCTTTGAATTCTTCATCTGAAAGTTATCTCTTTATATCTTTTACTCATTTATCAATTGGGGGATGGCTCTTACTCTTATAAACTTGATAAGGTTTACTATATTGTTTAGATATGACTCATCTATCTGAGGGGCTGTCCACACAAAATCTACCCCCACCTCCAATTTTCTGCTTTCCTTCTAATATTGGCAGCATTTATTTATTTGTACAAATCTTTTCAATTTAACATATTCAAAATTTATACATTTTACAATTCACAATTCTCTCCATCTCTTGTTGATTCATAAATTCTTCTCCTATCCATAAATCTGATAGGTACTATGTTCCACGTTATTCTAATTTACTTATGTTATATCCTTTTGTGTCTAGATCATGTATGCATCTTAGTGAAAGATATTGGTCTATACCTAGTTTCTGCCAAATTAGTTTCCAGTTATCACAGCAAGTTTTTCTAGTGAGTGTACAGCCATACCACCTTGAATATACCTAATATCATCTATCTTAGAATTGATGCTAAATATTAGCTTCAGGGAAGAAGAGTGGTAAAAGCTATGCAATTGAGTTTAAATTTCTTTTTCCAGGTCACCTAGCTAGGAAGTGTCTGAGATCAGATTTGAACCAGGGACCTCTAGTCTCTAGGCTTGGCTTTCCAACCACTGACACCTAGCTGCCACCATTCATATAACACTTTAAAGAGCTACAATGTCCTTTAAATAGTAATACATTCTAGCTTCTCTCTAAGAGGTAGGTGCTATTTGTTCACTTAACTCTATCAAGTCAAAGTGATTTGCTTAGGGTTGCACCGCTAATGTGTTTGAGGGAGGTCTTGAATTCAGGTCTTCCTGATTACAAGTTTAGTACTTGATCTACTATATCACCCAGCTGTCTCATATATGGAAAGGTTGAAAGAAATAGTGTTGTTTAGCTTACAGAGAGTAGCCTCAGGGTGTTGTCAGGTACCTGCCAATGATGATCATGTAGAAAAGACATTATTCTTGTTCAATTTGATTCTAGAATGTAGACTGAGGAGAAAAGGTGAAAGTTCAAAAAGTTCAGTCTTAATTTAAGGAAAATAATTCTTAAAAATTAAAGCTACTTTAAAGTGACTTAAAAGTAGAATGATTTGCTTTGGGAGGTGGTAGATTCCCCTTACTGGAAATCTTCAAATAAAGGTTGGCTGACATTTTGTCAGTTGTATTGTAGATTGGATTCTTTTGTAGGCATGGGATGAATACCAATTAAATGGCCATACTGATCCCAATTAACTTTGGAATCATGTGATTCTAATTGTTTTATTATTGCATAACAGCCCAAAGGAGATAATTACTTAAAACTCTTTGCCCTAACCATCCACATCAGAAAACCAGGTACAGAAAGACTGCCTAATTTCAGAATGTGATATATAATTGGATCAACAACCCACTGAACTATAATTGGAATATGTACCAAATAAATATTTATTGGATGGATAAATGAATGAATATATGAAAGCCATTGAAAGGATTTGCCAAGAGAATTCTTTCTTGCTCAGAAGGATCCCAAATATAGAGTTTCAAGTAACTTCAGTTTAGAAATTTGTATTCTATGCACAGGGGAAATGACATCATTGTTTAGTAGACCTTCAGTTAGTACTGACATCTGATCTCTTATTCACATTTCCTTGTGCTGGATTTTCTGATAAATAAACTCTTTACCCAGGGTCTGTTCTTTTCATATTTTGAATTGAAAATACTTCTAAAGATTTGAGTTTTTCACTCATTTATTTATTCAAGAAGCATTTATTACTTATTAAATGTCTCAATGTGCCAAGCATCATAGGTTGCCTCACAGGAAGTAGTCACTTTGATCTGATCATGAATATGCCAGGAAAAAGTATTAAATGAGTCTTGTTGGAAGTACCCTTTAAGGACTCACTGGGCACCGCTATTCATTTTGGGAGTTGAAAAGTAAGCAAAAATAAAAATGACATGATCTCTGTCCTTTAAGAGTATAGAGTCCAGTGTTTCTTTAAGGCCTGAGAAGGGCTATCAGCATGACATTATATGGGAAAGAAGAAAATGCAGTGTGAGTAAGTAATTCTAGAGTGTCCTATTTGCTCTAAAATAGTTGTTATGTTTCTAGGACCGTAATAGAACAAATAAATGCCAAGCAACTATTGCTCAGTTACAGCCAAGGGCATGTTTCTCAGGCTTTCTTTCCTGTGCCTAGTAGACCCAGGAGGAGAGAGTGGAAGGGGAAAAGGTACCATATTTGCAATCCCAGGAGTATTTGTATGATTTTAGACTGAGAGGAGGGGATGGGGTAATGTTGAGAAAAAATGCTTAAAAAATTTTTTTTCAGAGTGGTATACAACTCTAGGGGAATCTAGATATGTAAGCTGTTATTATCATCATCTTTTCTCTAAACACTCATTTGGCATCTCCCTGAAAATGATCTTTTGACTATAGTCATTTCCCTAAAATATCATCACAAATAATATTAAAAATAAAAGAATTTGGTTGCATTGTCAAGTCATACCATCTTCCCCCTTTAAAAAAGAGACTGCCTTCTTGGGCGTCAGGCGGGTGGGAACAATGAAGTATTAAAAAAACTGGTTATGACAAGTGAATAAAAAACATAAATGAATGCAGAAGTCTGCTATTTAATGTAGTGTATGCCGGTATTTAAACAGGTCTATATCTGTCACACAAGCCTCTTTTCTGAGACTGGCACAGCCTGTTCTGCATTTGGTTTCCAGAATCAGCAAATTACATTGGCAGAACAAAGCTGTCATATTTGGTGGTATTTTGTTACATCCATTATTTCACTTAAGTTTAGACATTTCTTTGCAAAATCAGATCCTGCCTTAAAAAAAAAAAAACTGCCTTGTTTTGCAACATTAAACAAAATGACAAGCTGGAAAAAAAAAAAGTTGATTAGTAAGCAATGAGTTGGGGAAGGTTCCATTTCAGGTTCAGAAATGAAGAATCAAGTCAACAAATGCAGTAACCTTTTTAATTTTTTTTTAAAGTGAGGAAGTAGTTAAGATAAAATTATTTTGTACAAAATAATATTCGATAAAAGCAGAAGAATTAAAATGGAAACTGAACCTGGAATCTGAAGAGGCGGAATGGGCAAGTGATAGATAGATGGGACTTATCAATCACAAGGAACAATTATTACCCAGGAATGGCCTCGGCTGCTTTATCTGTGAAAATGATTCTATCAGCCCTTTTTGTGATAATAGGCAACCCTATGTGTAGACAAAACAGAAAGAAAGATAGGTGACATTTCCTACTTCACAGTCAATTGTTTTGGAATCATATAGACATAGCCTGTCTATAGGCAATCTTTGGAAATGGAAAGATAATAAAAATACACATTTGGACTCTTTGGCAAGTGGTTAATACCCCCTTTAGATCGTTTCCCCTTTCCCATTCCCAATGTGAGAAGCAATGAAAAGTTACATTTTCTCATGAGCTGCCCATTTAGAGATAATCCTTGCTCCAGTCCATTCTGTAGGTCTAAGCCAGAGTTGACCAACAAGGGTACTAATTTGATCAGATTATAACCTTCTCTAATTCCTTCCAGAATTCCCAATTAGCTGAGAGACTGAATGTGAATGATTATGGGCCTCCAGGGAGCATGCCAAATTGTCTCACCTTATAAACCCTAGCCAGGGATAGTTAGATTCAACTCTTGATGTGGAATCCTTTCTCTCATTTCCTGTTTCTTTACTCAAGCTTCGGTTCCCCAAGCAGTAACTTCTCCTCCCTCTACCACCTGCTCTCTTTTGAGTCTTTTAATATTACATTTTCATTAGCAAAGTTCACTTGCAGAGGGCCTAATTGTTTATGGCACTGTGCAAAGAGAACCCTACAAACTGATTTTATTCTGACCTTCTACAGTCAAGGTTTTTAAAACTTTTTTTTTTTTTTTTTAATATCATGGACTCTTCTGGAAGAATGGGGAAGCCTGCAGATCCTTTCTCAAATGTTTTCTGAGAACATTGTTGTTTTTAAATTCATGAAATAAAATACATATTATTTTAAAAGAAACCAATTACAACTGGAATACAGTAATCAAAATACTTTTTTAAAAAGTTCATGGACCTTAGATTAAGAAGTTCTGCTCTAGAAGCTTTCCTTCTATTCTGTAGACCAATGATTCCCAAAGTGGGCACCACCACCCACTGGTGGGTGCTGCAGTGATCCCGGAAGGTTGTGATGGCCACAGGTGCAATTATCTTTCCTATTACTTGCTATTAGAATTTAAAAAAAAAATAATTTCCAGGGGGCTAAGTAATATTTTTTCTGGAAAGGGGGCAGTAGGCCAAAAAAGTTTGGGAACCACTACAGACAAACAAACATACAATATCTCAGACAATACATTTTTAAAAATCCAGCCCAAAATAGTGACTTATAAGAAGAACACTCTGGGTTCAGGGAACCAGGTAAGTACAGAGTTGGGTTGTAGTATATTGTGAGAGGCAGGGAACAAGGTGAATATCATGCTTTCCTTGGTGTCAGGAAGCCCCCAACTCACATTCTCTCTTTAACACTTGGTAGTTATGTGACAATTTAAGCATTCTGTGTCTTGGTTTCCTCAAGCATCAACTGAAGGGATTGGTTTACATAACCACTAAAGTCCCCTCCAGCTCTAAAGTTTTGATTCTGTGAATTAGAATCAGACAATTGTGGAAACAGAAAGGACTTTTCAAAGTATCTAATCCAATCTCCTCATTTTCCAGATAAGATTAAATGTCTTATCCAAGATCACAAAGTGATCTGGAAAAAACCAGTCAGTCAGTTAACAAGCAATTATTAATCTCTTACTCTGTGCTAGGCTCTGAGCTAAGCACTAGAAATGCAAGAAAGGCAAAAAAACAATCCCTTGCCCTCAAGGATTATTCATTCTATTGGAGAAGACAACATGCAAATAATTATGCAAAACATATACAGTGTAAATGGAAGGTAATCTCTGAGGGAAGACAATAGCAGCAGGAATAGAAGCAGGGAAAGGCTTCCTACACAAAGTGGGATTTAAACTGGGTCTTGAAGGAAGTAAAGAAAAATAAGAGTTGGAGGGGAGGAGGAAGAGTATTCCAAGAATGGGAGACAGTCAATGGATTTATTATGTATTTATTTATTTATTTTTAGTCAATGGATTTAATGTCTTAATGGATATAATGTAGTAGGAACAGCCAGCCATTCCTGAATTGAAGACTTCTAGCAGGCGAGTAAAATGCAAAAGGTTGGGAAAGGTAGGAAGGGATTAGGTTGGTAAGGACTTTCTAAGCCAAAAAGGGTTTTTTCATTTGATTCTAAAGTGGGCAGGTGGTTTGGGGGTGATGGTTAAACCTGTACCATAAGGAAATCATTCTGGCAGCTGAGAGGAAGATGGAATGGAGCTGTGAGAGACTTGAGGCAGGGAGACCAGTCAGAATGCTTTTTCAATAGTCCAAGCAAGAGGCTCAACAAGGGTGGTAGTTGGTTTGAGTGGAGAGAAGGGAATCCATGGGAGAGACATTCTGAAGATAGAAATCATACACAAAATATCAGTTATGTGTGGTCAGTGAAAATGGGAACTTTGGGAGGAAACCAAGGTGAACCTGACTGATAGTGCCTTCAATAGTAATAGGAAAATTGGAAAAGGAAAAGGAGACTTAGGGAAGAAACTAATGAGTTCTGTTTGGGACATGTTGAATTTGTGATACATTCTGGTTTGCTATTTCCTAGTCCTGTTTTACTTCTAGTTCCCTATAACAATAGAGAATGTAATATTTTTTGTTTTTCTAACTAATTAACTCTCTTTCTCTATATTTATTTTATATTTATTCGGTATGGGGGTTTGTGGGGGGTTGGCATGTGTCTGATGGGGATGAGGCTTCCTCTCAGCATTCAGTTCAGTGTCTGAAAGACTATTTTACAGAGGATTCACACAAGGCAAAGACTCACGTGGAGGTTAGAAGAAGCAATACAAAGATACTCTAATGGTTTCTCTGAAGAACTTTGGCAGTGATTATGAGACATGGCACAGGATGGCCTAGCATGGTGTGCCTGCATCAAAGAAGATGCTGTCCCCTTGTGAGCAAAGCAGAATTGCTGCACCTCAAAAGAAATCTGCAAATTTAGTGAAATCACTGTCTCATATGTTCTTACGGGTTGTTAAGAGTCCCACCTGTGGTAGAACCTTCTGAGCCTATACTGATCTGATCAGCCATGGTGGGACACTTGGATATTTATATTCCAAAATAGTGAAGTAAGGACAGCAACTCATCTACCTTCCTAGCTTAATTCTAGTAAGCTCTTAGTAAATTCTTGTTGTCTTGCCTTGACTTCCTTCCTTCCCTCCTTTCTGCCCTGTCCCAAGCCCTTATTTTGGCTCTATGGCTACTCAGTGGGCAGTTTTAGGGACTGGTGGCCCATGGTCCCAGCACCAAGCATTGATCATTGGGAAAGGAGCCATTCTAATTATTATGATGAATTTTGGAGAATCAGAGAGTTTTTTCCTGATAATCTTAGAAGCCTTCATGGCAGAAATAGAATTCTAAAAAAAGACACATTACTTGGTAGTGTGGAAGGAGTGTTGGGGGGAGAGGGAGATTTAGGTGGGAGGGAATTTTAGGGATTTAATGATGACTCAAAAGTGGGAAAGTGCAAGGAATTTTGAGTAGATGAGTTTGAGATTAATTACTTGGGCATATTAGGGCAGACAAATAGATAAAGTAAGCAAGGAATTACTGGGGAACCCTAACATTTTAAAGAAACAATATGAGGATTCTTCAGAGGTAATTTGGTGAAAAGAATATAGGAGTCAGAGAGCCCGTATTTGAATTCTGGCTTTGCTATTTACCATAGGCATAATCTTGGTACCTTCTCTCAGCCTCAAATTCCTCATTTGTAAAATGAGACATTTAGACTAGATGATCTCTAAGGTCCCCTCTAGTTCTGGTATTCTGTGTTCTGTGATATATTAGGGAACTAGAAGATACTATGTAGATTCATGAGGGGGCATGATACAAGATTCATGGGCAGAGAAGAAAACTTTTTCTGACTTTCCAATTTTAGTACTTCTCATTTAGTACTTAACCTCCATTACTCTGGCAATGTCTTTTGCATCTCTTTTCTCTTTTCTACCCATGCTGCCAGCCTCAGCATCAGAAAGAACTGAATTCAAACTCTACTTCAGACACATACCAGCTTTGTGAACCTGATCAAGCCACTTAACTTTTTCTCAGTCTCAATTTCCTCATCTACAAAATAGGGTTAATTATAGCACTTACATGACTGAGCTGTTGTTAGGTAATATATGTAAAGAACTTTGCAAATTTTAAAAATGCTGTATTAAATGCTATTTATCAGCATGATCATGAGCAAAAGCATTATTCAGGCCTTTGTTACCCTTTTTCCTGATCTTATTGTTTCTAGACTCTTACTGGAAGGTTGAGGGAATCCAGTGAAATCAAATATATTTACACACCTTAAGAAGCAGGCAGGTGATGCAGTGGCTAGAATGCGAGGCTTGGAGTCAGGAAAATTCATCTTCCTGAGTTCAAATCTGATCTCAGACACTTCCCAGCTGTGTGACCCTGGACAAGTAACTTAACCCTGTTTGCTCAGTTTGCTAATCTGTAAAATGAACTGGAGAAGGAAAGGGAAAACACTCCAATATCTTTGCTAAGAAAATGTCAAATGGGGTCATGAAGAGTCAGACATAATTGAAAAACTACTGAACAGCAACACAAACCTTGAAGCCCCACATGAATGGAATCTAAAGATAACAGTAATAACAATAGCAATAGCAAAATCTACAGAACATTTTTGGAAAAAGCTGAAATCACTTTACCAAACAATAGAACAAGTTAATAATAGATAAATGAATGCCATTGGGTTTATAAGATGTAATCATCAGTGGGTTACCTCTGGATGGAGCCTATAAAACAGTTAAAACCTAGGAATGGAATCAAAAGGTCCTGATGAGTGGCATCTACAGGAACTCAGCTAAGTCAAAGAAACTGCCAAAAAATGACAATTTCTTTATGGGAATGCAGAGTTTTATGGTGGTGATTCAGGATCAAGCTATTTACCACCAGGTGGAACATAAGGATTTTCCTTAAAGAGCCTAGACTTAGCGATTAATGTAGATTATGAAAGGAAATGGTAGAAACTCTGCACATACCACTGCAGGCTCTAAAATCTTAGCACCTACCAAATATATTGCAAGACATAACCCAGTGACTAATGGTATACCCCAGAATCTCACCTTTGTCTTTTATAGAATGACAGACCACAAATTCCCACACTACAAAAACAGACCTCAAAAGATCCTGGAGAACTCAACCAACAAACCGTACAGGAACTGCAGCATTACCATAGACCAAGATGTTGCCCACAATCACCTTGAGTATAACATTGATCCGCACAAATTAAAGAACAGCATTTTAAATACCCATAGATCTTGCCTCGCCACAAACCCATAATACTTACGCTATACAAAAAGTTTTCGAAATTTAGAGAACTAACAGAGGAGATAAAAATTATGTTGGATTAAGAAAAAGTGCATATAGTCCTCGTCGTCTGATTTGTACTGGAATGATTGTATGGAAAGTGCTTTTAATGAACCAATCCTCTATTATTTTATTCAACTACAAATGGAAGTTATTTTGCACACCTAGGCAATAGTTCACAGAATAATGAATATAATATAATAATATCATGATAGCAACTTGCCCTCGGATCATTTTTACCTGAACCTCATAAAAACAATGAGAATGAGATAAAACAATAATAATACCCTAAACTCAAATAATAATAATTTAAGAAGTAAAATATCAATGGGATGAATATGTTAGCAGCAGTTAAAACCTATGCCATGTCAATTTTTTGAGCCACTTTTGGAACTGCAACATTGACAATAATGTATTTGGGAGTACATTTTCATTTTAAAAAAGAGCAAAAAAGGGAAGGAAATAAACATTTGTATTGCACGTAATGTGTGCCAGGCACTGTGCTAAGCCCTTTACAAATATTATTTCATTTGATCCTCACGATAAGCTTGAGAAAGAGGCAGTGTTATTGTTATTGTCATTTTACAATTGAGAAAACAGAGGTGAATAGAGATTAAATAATGTGCCCAGAATCACATAGCTAGCAAATGCTCGAAGGTGGTTTTGAACTCAGGTTTTCCTGATTTCAAGCCTTAGCTCTCTATCTATAATACAAGCTAGAACTGATAGACATTATCAACATATGATAAATAGGTTAAAAATGTTCAGAGATACTTTTGACCAGAGAAATGTCACAATGTAGTAGTAAAGCCTTAGAAGAAGAAGATGCCATTGTTGCTGAAAGTCTCCTGATGGAGCCTATGAAAAGGCTAAGGTCCAAAAATAGAATAAAACGGTTCACCATTGATGACATCCATATGAACTCAAGCAACATTATTATGAGGACTAAAAAGTCTTGGACAACCAGTTGAGTCAAGCGGATTTTTTGATAGAAAAGGATTTTTCATGATATTGTTGTTTGATCGTTTCAGTTTTCTGATTTTTTGTGACCCTAATTGCAGTTTTCTTGGCAAGATACTATAGTAGTCTGGCACTTCCTTCTTTGGATCATTTTACAGATGAGGAAACTGAGTCAAACTGTGTTAAGTGACTTGTCAAGAATCATACAGCTAGTAAGTGTCCAAGGTCAGATTTGAACTCAGGAAGATGAGTCTTCCTGTTTTCAGGTCTGGTACTCTATCTACTGTGCCATCTAGCTGCCATGGTAATTTTTGTCATAGTAATTTGCAATCAGATCATTGCCACTAGAAATGACACAGGGTTATCTTTCAGAGGAAGGGTCAGCAAACTACAATCCATGGACCAAATCCAGCCTTCTGCCTGTTTTTATACAGCCCCAATGAGTTGAGTGGTTTTTATATTTTTCTTCCATACAGAAACAGATGGTGAGCCCGATTTGGTCTGTGGGTCATAGTTTGCCCACTCCTACTTTAGAAGGTCAGATTTATTGATCAATGTAGATTGTGAAAAGAACTGGTAGAAACCATAGAGCAAATTTCATTGATCCATACCTAGGAAGACATTACCTGTGGCTAGAATTTTATATCAGAAGTTCACTGACCTTTATGAATGAACAGAATACCAATCCCTGTACTAGGAGTACAAAGCCCGGTGTATCGTAAAGGATCTAGCACATTAACTCTACTAAAATTAAAGCATTATTACTGACAGAATTATTACCCACGACTCCTTGAATCTAACATTTGTCCATAAAAATTTAAAAACAACATTTAAAATAGATATTATCATGGCAAGTATGAATATTCTTCAATCTTTATGGAATGAAAAGCTTTAAAAATATAGAGACCTAATAGAATTTAAAACTATGTGGGAGCAAGATGCGGGTCATGAGTTGGCTCAAAGATGCTTTCTGTAAATCAACATAAAATGAACTTACATCTCCCTACTCATATTAAATTTTAAAATGGGAATTTTTCTGCCCACATAGAAGAACATTAAATACAAAAGGATAACAACTGCAATATCAACTACTAATAGTGTCTAACTTTTGAATAAAAATTTTCTAAAATATCAAGACCTAGATGAAGAAAAGGATCCCAGAGCAACATATGGGAAAAGAGTGAGGTACATTTCTCTTCATCATCCTATTTGTTCCTGGATTTGTCACCCTTCTACTTTCAGTAACTCTATAAAAGATTAGTTAATACCCCAATATTATTTGATTCAACTATCAGAGCAGTGATTTTGTAAGTCTCTGTAGTAGCAGATAGAGTATTAAATAAAAAAAAAAGAATAATAGCAGGATAGAGACTTGTCTCAGGACCATTTATTTCAGAAATAGGTCAAAGTCAGAAAAATGAGAGAACAATATCTATCCTTCATACCAAGTGCCGAATAAAATGGCTTCCTATTGTCTATAGAATGACATATATTCTTCTTAAACCTAATAATTAAGGTCTTCAATAATCTAGCTTTAACTTTCCTTTCCAGCCTTACTTTTAAAATATATTTTATATTCTAATACATGCTGGCACTGAATACTGGTGCAGGACCACACTACATGGCATCCCTGTATCGAATAAGGTGCTGTGCTCCTTGTCCAAAGCAGAATCATACTAGCACATTGGAAATATGAAATGTACAAATCTAGAGACATTTCCATCCCCAAAGTTCAAATGGACTATTTTGGTCTGACTGTGGTCGAGCCTTCTGAGTTCATGTTGAATTGATCTGCCATAGCTGAATGCGCCATACCCTGACCTCAACCACATGATTTCATTGGTCCTCTTTGAGTCTGAAGGGAGAACAAAAATAAACTCTACATTCCTAAACCAGGCTACTTGCTTCATGCAAAAAGCAAATAAGTCTCATCTTGCCTTCTACCACTTCTGTTCATTTACAACCTGCTCCTCAGTACCTGAAGGCATTCCATCTGTATCTCTGTCCATTGAAATCTTTCACTCTTACTTTCATGGTTTGACAACAATCCACCCTGGCCATGAAGTCTTCTCGTTTTCCTCTCCCTCCCTCCAAGGTTAATAATTTTGCTGCCTTAAAAAATTTAAAACACATTGTTTGGACCTTTCCTTTATACTTATTATAGGCTGTCTTCTATCACACGTATCTGTGAAATTTTCTTATTTCTATTATTATGATAATAGATTTAAAAGTTGAAGGGTCCTTGAAGGTCATTTAGTCCAACTTCCTCATTTTATAGATAAAGAGGGACCTGAGGCTCAGAGAGGTTGTGACTTGCCTAAAGTCACCCAGGTAGAAAGTGTCAGGTTTGGAGCCAAACTCCTGTGATCCCATAGTCGCTGGTCTTTCTATTGTGCCATACTAGTTTCTATTTCAACTGTACGCTCCTTCAACACAAAGTCTATACAATTTCTCCTTTTTATATCCCCAGTATACTATATATACTAATTACTCTATTTATACTATAATAACAATTTGGTGTTGTTAAACACACACACACACACACACACATACGCACAACATAGTAAACTTTTTGGGTAAATACTATAATGATTCTACTCTGAATATATATTATATAATACATAATTATAATAATATGATTATATACATATATATATATATCTCAATGGGTCACAGCTTCTAGGTAACCCATTTGAATTTTATGTCATAGCCTTAATTCAAAGGAATGACTTGAAAGATGAAATTTCCAGATAGGGTGACAAGTCTTTGGAGGGGATATCCGTGAGCTAATGGGCTTTTGATATACCTCATCAGGCAGCTGGTCTCTTATTTTGCCTAAAATTAGATTGTGTGGGATCCTGGGATCACAAGGGGAGAAATGGAAGGAACTCTAAAGGTCTAGCCTTCTCATTCATAGATGCTTTTCAAAATGCCTCCAGTTTAGGAGCACTAGGAGAATTCAATTAATGTAAATTGATGATGATATTTAACCATTATCTAAAAAAATCTTGTTGTTTGCTAAGGGTTTAGAAATTCATAGACTTTTAAAATTAGAGAGATGGGGATATCTTACATGAGAAATTCCAATAATTTCAGCACTCATATTTTTCTTCTGATGGGCATAGTAGAGTAGGAAGTAGTGTGGTGGTATGCAAGAAAAAGCACTGCTCTTGGAGTCAAAGGAGTTGGGTTCAATCCTGCCTCTGACACTTCTACTCATGTTGCCCAGGACAAATAATCTACTTCTCTTTGACTCTTAGACCTTACCTGTAAAAGAAGAGAGGGAGGAGAGAAAGGACCAGATGGCCTCTGAGATCTTTCCTAACTCTGAATTTATGATCCTATTTCTTTAGTTCAAATTTTGGATTTGTGATTCTCTGCCAACATGACTTAGGGCAAGTAATGTATTTCTGACCCTCGTCTTTGCTTCTCTGTTAAAAAAAATGTTAGGTTAGCTATTTTCTAAGATCCTTTCCAGATTTAAATTCTATGATCTCCGGATTCTAAAAAAGGAAGGTATTCCTTGTAAAAACAAATAAACACACTCAGAATATTTTATCATTATTTCTGCTTTTTTTTTCTCTTAAAAAATTAAAGTGGAGAAATGCCCAAGAAAAGAAAAAAAAACCCTCTTATTTGAAACTTCTTCAATATGTAAAATGGGTTATTCGGATCCATCTGCAATTTCTTACAGCTTAAATTACAGAAAGGGAAGCAAGGATACTGTGAACCCATTATTACATAGTCTGGAGGACAACTTAGTCTCCCTTGCATTCTGAAGTCGCTTCAACTGGAATAATACAGGCAATAAAAATACTCCCTGGCCAGCCTTATCATGTAAATGAAATCCATACTTCTCGTTTGTGAAGAAAAAACAACATTCAGAGTAGAACCATTATATTATTTCCCCCCAAAGGTTACTATGGAGTGTGTGTGTGTGTGTGTGTGTGTGTGTGTGTGTGTGTATGTATGTTTAACAACACCAAATTGGCTAGAGTAACTAACTATCAGTTTTCTGTGGAAGGCAGACAAAATAAAGCACCATATGTCTGTGAAGAAAGGTCACTAAAACTTTTAGATAGACTATGCATACAAGAATCAAATTTGAAAGAGAGAGCAGGAGAGAGAGAGAGAGAGAGAGAGAGAGAGAGAGAGAGAGAGAGAGAGAGAGAGAAAGCGAAGGGGGGGAGGAGTGACTTTTTTTTTTCCTAGAGAAAGTGAATAATGTCATCGTTGATTTAATTAGCAAATTCTAGATGTGCTGACAAAGGAAATTTTCTTGGGAGATGCACTGTGTTGTGTCAGTGGTCTAAATGAATAGGCTGAGCTGAGTTCCTGGTAATAACAGATGAACAACACGACTCGCCAAACCTCAAACAGTGCATAAATCAATTTGCTGGGAATTAACCACTCGCTTCAAAATTAGGGGTTACTTGACAGGGTTTCAGTGATTAGGTTGTCAGGGACCTGTATTTCTAGCTGGGATTTATCTATCATTGATATAAGTGCATCCCTTCCCAGGCTGCAGACTGACTAGGGGTAGCTAGCAATCCAGAGAGCCTGGCTAGTTAGGTATTATTGCCTTCTTTCTAAGGAGCAGACAGCTTTCTGAAGCGGACAAAGGTAGCGAAAAAAGGGCCACTTATCACAGAGAAAATGTGCTGGCTTGGCGAACTCCTCCTAATATCTCTGGTCCTGGGAGGAGAATTGTGAATGGGGGATGTGTTGGAGGATCTCTCCCATATCACATGACCCTTTGATACCATAAAGAGCCGAACAGCTTGATAAATGAGATGCTCTAAAGTGTACAATTACGCGAAGAAATTAATGAAAAGCAATAAGCTACTGTGAGGTCATTCTACCTCAGGGATGTTTGAGTGCATGATGAAGGAAGTACAGTGTGGAGGGCACCAGGCATCTAAACTTAAATATTTTTCCCAGCCACTTTCTAAATGGTCAATATGATCATAGGTCTAGAGCTGGAAGGAAGCTTAGAGGTTAGCGAGTCTAGTTTCCTCATCTTTTGAGGTCCAGGGAAGTTGGGTGATTTCCTTACGGTTGCATGTCTACACAGTCATACTTGTAGGACTTGAAACTACGTCCTCAGCTTTGGTGTTGAGATTCTTTTCTCTGTACATATCAGATATTGTTGGCTTGCCACTTTCGGGGTAATAATGAAGAAAGAAGGAAGCCAGGCAGGGACGATCTATATCATAAAATGATGTGGATTGGTGGGGAAGAGACCATTTGAATCATCTGGCCAGATCACCAACCATCACCAGGGATGCCATTTCTTGACTTTCTTTTAATGGGGATATGATTGGGGATATTGACTCTAAATGATCACCCTAGTACAAATATCAATAGTATGGAAATAGGTCTTGATCAATGACACATGTAAAACCCAGTGGAATTGTGCATTGGCTACCGGAGATGACAGAAAGAACATGAATCTTTTAACCATGGAAAAATATTCTAAATTAATTAATTTAATAAAATTTTCCAAATTAAAAAAATTGTAATATGAAAGTAACTTAGAAGTTTCTCTCCTATTTAATATCTCCTTGGTCTTTAAGAATAACAACTTACATTTATAGAGCACTTTCAGATTTAAAGTTACAATAATAAACAATTCTTTTAGTAATCAATTAAACAAATAAAAACTAAATAATAAAACAAATGTATTATCATTAATAAATAATTGTATAATAAAACTACCATAATCCTGTGAGATAAGTAGTACAAATATTAATATTCCCTTTTTATAGATAAGAAAACAGAGGATCAAAGCTATCAGGAGATCTGACCCTGGTCACATAGCCAGAAAGTTTCTGAGGGAATGGGGTTCAATCTGTCAATAGGTTCCAATCTCTTTTTACTGCCCCATACCGTCAGCTTTTCTGAATTTTTATTGTCACCAAGCTGTTATATCCTTTGGTCATCTTCACTCCGTATTAAAATGTGCCAAATTAATAACCGGTATTGACCAAATAATTAACCAAATTTATTTTGGTTGTCCATGCATATAGCAGCAGCCTTTGTTTGATGGCTATAGTCTTTCATATTTATATTTATAAGATCTTTGGTTATCTATTCTATATGTCAAGGTGAAAGCCTTAAGCAATTACAATGCAACTTAAATTCCTTTAATATTGCAAAGCCCTTGGAAGGCCTTAAAACATGTTGACACCAGTCTTGCATGCCTCCTCTGACCATTTCAAGGTCAATTTGAATCTTCAGCATTCATTCTATTGGGAAGTAGATTTTCTTTGGTCTATTTCAAGAAAATCTCATTGTCTTTAACTCCAACAGGACCTGTAATTTACTTCCTGGTAACCTGTATCTTGTTACATAATTGTGGCTCATTCTCACATCTTTGTCTTCCTGTTCATCTCCTACCCATTAATTAATCAATAAAGTCTTCCTCAGTTTCACTGAGAACTTGATTTCTTTCTGATATCTCAATGAGCAAGAATCTTAGGACTTTTATCATGCATCTTCTCTTTTTGTAAAACTGACATTCCTTTCTGTGGATATTCCCTATCTTTAAACTTCCATCTCTCATTGCTCCTTATGTTCATAAGGGGGAACTATAACAATCTCAAAGCTACATTTTAAAATGGCTTTTCAGTTGCTTTATTATCTATATTGGACTCTCATCTTTGCAGGGTTCTTCTTAGCATTCTTATTTATTTAAAATATCTGTCTGCCTCCTATTATCATAAGAACATACTTAGATCTAGAAGGGTCTTAGATAACACCGAGTCCATCCCTCACTATTTACAAATGAGGGAAACTGATCCCCACATTTCCCATGGTCACGAAGCTAGTAAATGTCAGTGACACTATTCAAACTCAGATTTTCCTAACTCTAGGTCCATGGCATAATACTCTGAACTATTTAATTAGCTCTGTCTGAAACTGTATTTATACACCAATGCAATTTTATGGAAAGGAATTATATTCATAGTGTGGAAGAGAGAATTAAATTTAGTATCAGAAAATCTGCCTTTGGGTCCTGGGTGTATCACTTATTAGTCATAGGCAAGTCACCTCTATGAGTCTGTTTCTTCATCTTTAAAATGGGATGATGATATTTTACTACATCAAAAATCCTCCTCCAATGCCTTATCATACAGAGCATGGAGATGACCGAGTTCTAAGGCAAGGCCATTGTTCTGAAAGGTCTACCAATATGAAAAGGCTTTCAGTAACAGACTGTAATTCCTCTGGCTCATCATTCCCTAGTTGCCTACATGGTGATGCATTTTTCAGCCACAACTCTTTTTTTTTTTTTTCAACCCTTACTTTTCATCTTGGAATCAATATTATGTACTGATTCCAAGGCAGAAGAACAGTAAGGACTAGGCCATTGCCTAGGGGCTAAGTGGCTTACTTGCCCAGGGTCACACAGTTAGGAAGTATCTGAGGCCAGATCTGAACCTAGGACTTCCTGTCTCTAGGCCTGGTTCACAACTATTGAAACCCATCTCCTCCTCCCCCTCCTCCTCCTCCTCTTCCTCCCCCTCCTCCTCCTCCTCCTCCTCCTCCTCCTCTTTTAGCTAACATTTATATAGCACTTTAGGTTTTGCAAAGCACTTTACATACATTATGTTATTTGTTCCTTACAACAACCTTATGAATTAATTGCTATTATACCTCCCATTTTGCAGTTGAGGGAACTAAGGCAAAGAAAGGCTAAATGACTTGCTTAGGGTTTCACAACTGGTAAGTGTCTGAGGTGGGATTTTGATTCACGTTTGTTTTTATTTTTTTATCTCAAATTTTACAAAACAAATGAAGCAAGCATTTCTGTATACAAAGAAAAAGAAGATAATACACAAATGAAACCACAAATCTCCTATATGTTTAGTTTACTTTTTTTCATATCTATAATCCTGTCTACTAGTGTCCCAATCCCTCCTTACCTTCCCTGTAGCACAATGGATATTGTCAAGATGGCCAATATAGACGTATAAATTAAGTCTTTCATATTTCACTTTTCTGTTCACTTTCTGGAAGAAAAGGGAGATGCCATAAATATTTTGGAACATATGGGTTCTTTTCCTCTTTCCCTGATCCCCTTGGAAAACAGACCCAGCAATAATATTGCTGGGTTTAAGAGTATACAGTTTTATTACTCTCTGAGTGTGATTCCAAATTGCTCTCCAAAATGGTTGGACCACTTGACCAACAGTGCATTAGTGTCCCCATTTTCCCATTTCCCCTCCAACATTTGTCACTTTGCCCTTTTGTCATGTGATCCAGTCTGATGGGTGTGAGGTGATAGCTAAGAATTGTTTTGGTTTGTATTTCTCTAATCAGTCGTGATTTAGAGATTTTTTCATATACCAGAATATGGCTTTGATTTCTTCGAAAACTGTCTGTATCTTTTGCCCATTTATCAACGGGGGGATGGTTTGATTCATGTCTTGCTGACTCCAGACCTCGCACTGCCTAGCTGTTTCACATAAATATAGGTTGAAGAGTTACTATTTGTGTTGGAGGTGGGAGCACCCACTCCAACAAGCATCACATGTCCTTGAAATATTGAAGAAGTGATACTTGTTCTATCTACCTCATCGGGTATGTGCTTTGTTAGGAGAAGTACTTAGTAAATTCTAAAGTACCATATGATCATCCAGAGTTACTGTTGAACTACATGGTTTCCTAAGTTCAGACATAAGAATTGATCTTAGAGATTCCTATAGCTGGGAAGTACTTAGATTTACTTTCAAGGCTACAAGCCTAATCCTTAAACAGAAAAAAAAAATCCCAGAAAACTTTGGACCATTGATCTTTCTCTCAGCACTATGAATCCTAACACTACAGACCATCAAGTATATTCTATATTCAAGTGCTCTCAAAGTTGATCCTGGGGAGAATGCCTCATTTATTATCTCCCTGACAGAAGCTTGTTGAGTTTGCTTGGTCTTGATCATTATCTACCCAAGGAAGAAACCAAGATGGGTAAATTCCTTCAACAGGTTGCAGTACCACGGGTATGTCGAACATCTTGCAAATGTTTTCAGTGATGACTCCACTTACTTCAATCAAGAAGTTAGCATGGATGCTCCTTCTAGAAATAATGAAAGCAAAATTGTTGACTTGGAGGC
This sequence comes from Gracilinanus agilis, assembly GCF_016433145.1. Lineage (NCBI taxonomy): Eukaryota > Metazoa > Chordata > Mammalia > Didelphimorphia > Didelphidae > Gracilinanus > Gracilinanus agilis. The sequence continues at coordinate 580,685,100 of NC_058130.1, forward strand.
AAGATCTGCCACAGCTCTCTGTACTGGAGCTTTTACCTACCAAATAGAATAACTGCTCTCTTTCTTTTGTATACCTTTCCTTCTGTGCCTCCTGTTAATTTAACAGAATGACCTCCCTGAAACCAACATGGGGAATTTTCCTTTCCAACAGTAGACAGGCAGAAACAGCTGTAACAACAGCAGTAAAAAATGGAAATGCTGCCTTTTGTCTGCCTTCTCCGATAGTATCAGGGTCACACAATCACAACCTTAAAATCATCACGAGAATGGAAACATTCTGTACCATTTTCTGTTCTCGTTATGATCTCTGTCACGAGAACAAGTTCTTTATGAATATCAATGTCTGAGATGATGTCTTCTCATTTTCATTGAAGACTCCCTTCTCCTATGACAAAAGAGTGTTACAGGAACAAAAATGGCCCCAAATGAAGCCATTCTCATGACAAAGACCGTAATGAGAACAGAAAATGGCACAAAATCAATTCATTCTCATGACAACCTTAAGATTGTAATGAGGACAAGAAAAACAGTCTGAAATTTATCAATTCTTGTGACAACCTTGAGACAGTAATGAAAGCAGCAAATGGTATGAAATTGGCCCACTCTCGTGACAGACACTGAAACAAAACCGGAAAATAGCACCATGTTTATCTATCCATTTGACAACCTTGAGACTGGAACAAGAAGGGAAAAGGTTAGAAGATTAACCCGTTCCTGTCAAAAACAATCCCCAAAGGGTAGCTGCCAACTGTCCTTTAAAAATGACCCAACCAAGGTAAATTATGTATTAACTTCAGATGAAACTATTGGGTTGAATACATGTTGTCTTAACCATGCAGGTGATGGTCATGTTGCTTTATGATATGTGAAAATTAATTTGTGCTGATCATACAGACTGGGAAAGGCAGCACTGTCATTGTAGATCACCTTAAATTTGATGATCTCCAAGTGCTTTGTCAACCTGAACTCATTACATGGAACAACAATATTTGCTGTCTAACTCATAAAGTATATAAACAAGGCAAAGAGACTATAGGAAGTACATCAGATGAAAGGCTTGCCACTTAACAACCATTTAATAAAAAAATGATGCACAAACGTGGATGAATTCTACCACATTAGAGGGAATTGGGTAACTAAGTCAATTATCTGAATAGACCAAAAGCCCCAAAGTGACTTTTGTCCAACAGTTGACCTTTCAGGGAAAGGTGGATTTCAGGCATCTATTACCTGAAAAGTTCTTCACTTTTTAACTTTAGTTGTCCATTTTCTTCCTAACTCAAAGAAAATTCTCACATCAATCATCAGTAGGTCTTCATTGAGTATTCATCATATACAAGACAGTGGCATTAGGTGCTCTGTCCAGAAACCTGGATTTATGATTGCTTATCACTAATTTCAACTCACTAGACAAATGCTTCCCTACTCTGAAGTGAACTGACTTCTTTCTTTCATTCCATCAGCAACTTGACCAATAAATACCATGTAGAGGTCTGAGTTTTCATATTAGTGTTGGTGCTTTTTGGATGGATACCAAGTCAATTCTTAACAGGATTAAGAATAACATGATAGGAAATGGTCACATGTCAGTGCCTGGAAATTATTTCTCACCTTCAATGAATGGAAACTATAATGGTAATGTAGAGATGGTAGTTTCTACCCATTCAGTCCTGAGGTTTTATTAAGCAGAACTAAAAGGAAGGAAAAGGGAAAAGTTTTCTTTATTTTTAGTGAAAGGGAGCATGAGAAAGGATAGTGGTGGTGGAAGTAAAGAGGGAAGCACATACTAAATAAGACAGCATTATGTAGTGGGTAGAGTATTGGATTTTGGCTCAAGGAGGCTTGGGTTCAAATCCAACTCATATGAACATGGGAAAATCGCTTAATGTTCTGGACATTAGTTTTCATGTATGTAAAATTAAAGGGGTGATCTTTGAAGTCCCTTCCATGTCTAAATCAATAATCCTAAGGATGTGAATATCTGTTTTCCCCACTGGATCATCTTTCCAAAAGTATGTTTTTGGCCCACATCTTAATCCCCAAGCATTCAAGTTGCCACTGTTTGTAGTTGTAACCACTACTGTTTAGTTGGGAAGGGAAGATGCCATTGCAAGTAATATGGTGTTTCTGGGTACATAATTTTTCATTTTAGTTCAGCATATGGTGGTACCTCATCATTATATTGCTTTTTCATGGTAGCCCTCTTCAGAGCCAAAGAGAAGAGGACAGATTTTTTGAAATTAGTCCACTTTTATAACTGAGTAATTGCTTTAAGTAAGTGTCCTCGGGATCACATGTTCTAGGACAGATCATCTTTTCTATTCTGTAGTCACTGAGGGCTCATAGATCCAGTCATACTGGCTGGTTGGTGTCATATTGACAAAAATACTCTCTTGATTGTTTGCCTTGATTCTTGGAATAAATATTGCCAACATTTTGGCTCTGTGTAATTTTAATCACTCTGTTCCCCTACCCCTTTATTTGACTTGTATGCCTTTTCCTATCTCTTCATAATTCACCTTTAAGTTATTCTACCAGTGTCATATCTTATATAGGCATTGTGGATAGTTGTTGAGCTCTCTCCTTAGATGAATAAAAGAAAGGGATAGATCAAATCATGGAAATTGAACAGTCCTTCAATGTTCCAAATCATTTTTCTGGAAAAATGTACCCTTTTAACTCTAATATTTTCTCAGGGATACTTTATGACTGAGAATCATGTTTTAGAAAAATCAAGGTTTTAGGTGATCAAATCAGAAATTGTGATGACTTATATATGGAAAAAAAAGCATAATGGATATAGATGGTATCCAAAAGACTCAGTGCAGTGAAGCTCAAGCCCACACTAAGATTTTTGGGACTCCTTATGTATGAATTAAGAGGGAAGTGGGAAGAACATGCAGCAAAAGTTCAGGAGAACAGACAGCTAGCCAGACTGTTGTCCTGGCATCTGCAAACCATTAAATTATTATGGATTAGAGGAATCAGGTGGATCCTCTTTGGAAAGATATAGAAGTGCATTTTACAAAGTAGTGAAGAGGAAGCATGGGAGAGAGTGGATAGAGAGCTTGCCTTTGAGCCATCAAGATCTGAGTTTGAGTCCTGCCTCTAATGCATCCTGGCTATATGGTAAGTCACTTTAATTTCTCAGTGTCATAGGAAACTCTCTATTCTCCAAATTGCAAAGATATAGGTCTGTATTAGTAGAGTGAGAGTCTGTGCTTAGAGTTACTTTCCAATCAGACCACAGGTCCAATGTCTAGCATGAGAAATTGTGAATGGCTTAGGTTTTTCCCAAGTGAAAGGAAAGCTTATGTCAATGAGTTAAAAAAGGAACAAATTGGATAAAGCACAGAAGATATACTTGTAAAATTTCTAGATGACATGAAACTAGGACAGATAACATACCGAATAACAGAATTGAGACCCTAAAAGATCCTTGGCAGCCTGTCTAGACTTATGGAACTGAATTTAATAAAATAAATTTTGTCAGGAACACATATAAAGCTCTAAATAGGAATTTTCTTTTAAAATCATGTTTATTACTACAACAGAAGACTAAATAGCTCATGCTGAAGCATCTAGATGGTACAGGAGACACAGAGATGGGCCTAGAAGATTCAAGTTCAAATCTAGTCTCAAAGACTTACTAGCTGTGTGACCTCAGACAAGTCACTTAACCTCTGTTTATTTCAGTTTTCTCAACTGTAAAATGGGCATAATATTAGTATGTACTTCCAGGGGGTCTTGTGAGAATCAAATGAAATAATATCTGTAAAGCATAGTGTCTGCCACATAGTAGATACTTGGTTTTTTCCTCCTTTTCATGTAAAAAAATATCATGGTAAAGGACCTTAAAAATAATGAGTTGCTAGTGTGATGTGAAAAATGAAATAAGCCAATGTGAATTTAGTTTCATGAAGAGAAACATGGTATTCAGAAAGCAGGAGCTAATAAGCAAAATTGCTTCCACTTTGAGAGTATTAAAGGAGTTTAGGTACTTCATTTTAGGAAGAACATGGACAATTTGTAGTTTGTCTCAAAGATTGTTCCTGGAGCGGTGAGAAGACTAGTGACTATACCATAGAATGATCAGTGGAGGAAATTGAGGATAAACATATTCACATATACATGTCCAATTCATATGTATATCCCTAGTTCCTTGTATATCACACACATATGTATATTTTGGAATTGTGTATATACATACACACAGACATTCACTTTTACTTAAAATGTATTTTAATATAATGCTTTATCTTTTATAATACTAATGCCATTTGCGGATGAACCTCCCCTGAGATCTTCATTGTATAAAAGAAGGGCAGTAAAGAAAAATGGACCTGTCTGACAATATATACAATATTTTGCAGCTATAGTCTTCTGTCTCCCTGCTAAAAGCACAGAGGCTCATTCCACCCGAGTCAGGACATCATCCATGATGTCATTGGTCCTCTACAAAAATGAAAGATGAGCTACAGTAATAAAAGGAGAAAGGAATGTTTTCTTATGGGCCATTACGGTGAATCAGTTTGGCTTTTAAAAATACTTTTAGAGATATTTTTGATTACTTCATTATCGTCTTTACATATACTGCTCTCTTGATGGTGCTTACTTCATACAAGTGTTATTTTAGTTCATATAAGTCTTCCCATGTTTCTCCCACTTCCTTTTATTTTCCATTCAAATAATATTAAGTAAAATATTATTCCCTTACATTTACATAATGTTTGTCTATCTTTTTTCAAATATTATACAGTTATTTTGTTTCCATTTTCTTCCATTTTTCCCTTCCAATAAAAGTACTGTTTTGAGTATTTTGATACATACACTTTTATTATATTCATCCATGGGATATGATATATATTCAGAGATATGATTGCTAGGTAAAGTTTAGGAATAGGTTAGTGATTTTTCTCACCTAATTCGAAAGTATACCCTTTCCCCCTGTGACAGTTGGACTAGTTTACATCTACAAAAATCTGTTAGTTTGCATGTTTTCCCAAGGGACCCTCTCTCCTCCCCAGTATTCTACCATGTCCATCTATTATTATCTTTGCTAGTTTGATGAGTTTGGGGTAAAAATCTTATAGCTCTTTAAATGTGCATTTTTCTTTTTATTTGTGCCTTGAAGCAATCTTCCATATAAATGTTGGTAAACTGCAACTCTTCCTTTGACAACTCATGTCCTTTATCCACTTATCTATTGGAGAATAGTTCATGTTCTAATATATTGGGTTAATTACATATATAATTTGACTATCAGACTTTTATTAAAGATACCTGATGCAAAGATATTTTCCTCAGTTGCTTTCTACTCTAGTGCAATTGGTATTTTCTTGCAAAAGCTTTAAAATTTCATGATAAAGTTTCATATATTTTACAGTTATGTCTATATGTTGTTTAGTTCCATATTTCCCATCTAACTACAGTTGTGAAAGGAAGTGTCTCTTATTGTCTGTCATGTTAAACAATTGGTCATTTGTATTATTAAATATATCCAGTTGCTCTTTCTTGGTCTCCTCTGCTGCATCTTCATTCAGGCCATGCAAATTGGGGTTTGCTCACAAGGCTCTGTTCTGGACCAATTTCTTTTTTTCTTCTGTACTCTTTCACTTGGTGATCTCATCAGTTCCCATAGATTAAATTATCATCTCTTTACTGATGATTCTCAAGTCTACATATGCAGTCTTGATTAGACTAACTGCCTTCTAGGCAAGATCTATATTAACAATGGGGATACAAAATAAAGGGCCAAAGACAGTACTTGTTCTCAAGGCTTTCCAAATTCAATAGGAGAGGCAACATGAAAACAACTATGTACTAATAAATTACACACAGAATAATTGGATCTAATCAATAAGGGAAGGAATTAGAATCAAAGCAGATCAAGAAGGATTTCCTATTTTAGCTGGGATGTGAAGGAAACCAGAGAAGCCAGGAGGCAGAGATGAAAGAGGAGAGCACAGCAGGAATGGTGAAAACTTATGAAAATTTCTATACGTTAGGAGTGTCTCTTGTGAGAACTAGCAAGAAGGCCATTGTCATTGGATGGTAGAGTATGTGGAGTATGGATAAAGTAGACTGGAAAGGTGGTAGTGGGAAGGAACAAATTATGAAGGGATTTGAACATGAAAAAGTGGATTTTATATTTAATCCTAGAGATGATAGGGGACTACTGGAATTTATTAAGTTGGAGAGTAATAGGGTAAGACTTGCACTTTAGGAATATCACTGTGACAGTTGAGTATTCAGTTGGAATGAAGTTGGGAATGACACCAGTCAGTGGGTAACTGTAAAAGTCTAGCCATGTGCTGATGAAAGCTTGCATCTGGATAGTATCAGTGCAGAGAAGGAAAGGGAACATAGACTAGATATGCTATAGAAGTAGAACCTATAGGTCTTGGCAACAGATTCAGTGGGGAATGTATGTAAAAGATTGGAAAGGACTGAAGATGACATCTAGAATACAAACCTGAGTGACTAAGAGAGCGATGATATTCTTGAAAGTAATAGGGAAGTTGTGAAGAAGGGAAGATTTTAGGGGAGGGGAGATGATGTGTACCGTTTTGGATATTTTGAGTTTAAGATGTCTATTAGACATTTAGTTTGAGATATCCAATAGGCAGATGGACATATGAGGTCAGCAGATGGGTTAGAACTGGATTGACAGTTATTTGCAAAGATCTATGGGGAGTGATATCAGCAAATGAAATAATATATAGAGAGAAGAGAATCCAATTCAGATCTCTGCGGGAAACCCACAGTTACCAGGCATGATCTGGAGGAAGATGCAGAAAAGAGACTGAGAAGGAGCAATAGGATAGGTAGGAGGAGAACTGGGGAAAGAAGTGTCACAAAAACCTATAGAGAAGAGAATATCAAGAGGAGAGTAACTGACAGCATCAAAGGCTACTAAGTAGAGAGGTGAGGATTGAAAAAAAAAAGGCTTTTAGACCTGGAAATAAAGAAATCATTAATAACTTTGGAGAGAGCCGTTTTGGTTAAATGATGAGGTCAGAAGCTAGACCTGAGGGAGTAAAAGGAATGAGAAGAGAGAAAGTGAGGGTACCTATCTTAGATGACATTCTCAAGGAGTTTAGCCATGAAAGGGAGAAGACAAATAGAACATTAGCCAGTGGGGATGGATGGATCAAGTGAGTGTTTTTTTGAGAATGGAAAGATCTGGGCATGTTTGTAGGCAATAGTAAACAGTCAGTAGATAAATTACAAATAAGTGGAAAAGGGAGTAAAGTGGCGGTGATAAATGGGGAAGAAGATGGCATGGAATGGAATCATTTAGCATATAGAACAGTTTGTCCTGGTAAGGAAAAGGACTATTTCATTATATGAGATAGTGGAGATAATGATGGAAGGCATCTGGGTGATGTGAAATAAGGGCAGGAGGAGAGGGAACTCTTAGTGAAAGGCTTCAAGTTTTCTTCCTTTTTGTCTATTTTACTTTATTTTCAACCTCAATCTTTTCAAAGAAATATGAGGTAAAATTTGTATTTAGGTTATCCATTTAGAAATTATTGCAGTATATGTTGTAAGGTACTAGTCTAAACCATTTTTCTGCCAAACTATTTCCCAGTTTCTTAGCTGTTCTTGACAAGTGGATAGTCTTTTCTCCAATAGTTTATGTTCTTATATTTTTTTTGAAAACATGAATATTGCAAGGGATTATTTCTAGATCTTTCTTATCTAGATTTTCCCACTTATATGTTTTCCTATTTTTTAATCAAAGGGTATGAAGATGTTTATTTTGAAGAAGAAAAGATTTGAAGGCCTGTACAGTGGAAAAGTGATAAGATGTATTGTGCTAGGTCTTAGAGGGATGAACTGTAAATAAGGAGTAGAACTTTCAAAGGGGAAGATTTCTACTTTATGCAAGGAAATGCTTTCTTGAAAATACAGGTTGAGAATTGTTCGTCCTTTGTTTTGAACAGGATTATAACATAGAGCAATGTCTTGACTTGTCTGTGAGATGGATTTTACCGTTGCACAATGCCATTAGTCACTATCTCTTCCAGAGTCATCCATGTCCAATGGTAAGACAAAAGTCAGGAGGATAATTGATGGCCTGAGATTCAGTGGATGACCCTGGCATTTTTGATGTCTGACCAGGCTCTAAGTGCTCTACAGTACCTGCTTTAGCTACCATCTTGGATGTTGGAACAAATTGTTCTCATCTGCCCATTCTTCTAGGGGAAGTCTTGATATGTTTGGGGTAGAAACTCCTCTAATTCACGAATGAGTTTGAGACCTGCCATTTACCTTCAATTTGGTTTAACCTATCTGCCATGATGGTAGTACCAGCTCATGGTCACTGTACATGCTTCTTGGAGCCACATGTGATAGATGAGTGAAAGATAGGCACCAAAGGTAGATGAGCGGCCCTGATAAGGGCTCAGCAAGCCCTCGCAGAGATGCTAGTCCTCCCTTAATAACCCATCAACTCCACAATTAAAGATAGTCAGAAGTTGAATGGGCTATCCTAGGATATAGATAAAGTGTTGATTAAGCCCTTATTAGTTTCCAGATGCTATTACTAAGTGTAGTAGATGAAATATTCTCCTTGCTGGAGGCTTTTTTAATCAATGGCTAATTACCTAACTACTTGTTAACTATATTGTAGAGAGTGGATTTTTAGTTAGGTTTAGTTGAACATTTTGCCTTTCTATTTTGCTCTTCCAATTCACATTTTGAGATCATTAAGATCTTAGAATTAGAGACAGAAAGGACATTAGAACTATGTAGTCTAAGCCCCTTGTTTTGATGTTGAGAAAACTTGAGTAAGTGCTCAAGGACATATAATTTCCATTCATATAATCATTGTAATGTCAATTTATAACTCATAATAATTTCCCCAGAGTAGTCAGAAAAATATCTTTGGCTTGTTGGAGACATTTTTCCTTCTTGAAGAGATCTTTCATATTTATTTTTCAGAAAAAGTCCATTTAACTATATGATCTTTTGATGTTTTATGGATATTCACCATTGTTTCAGGCACCAAAATTTATAACCTTGGCATTATCCTGGACTCCTCCATCTCCCTAAGCCAATGTATCCAACCAATTTCCATATATTGCCATTTTTGACTTCCACAAGATTTCTCAATCTGACCCATTCATTTGGTTTATTATAATTGCCTCTTCATTCCCCACCCCCCCGACAGTCTCAAGTATTTCCCCATTCCAATCCATCTTTCACACAGTTGCCAGTCATTTTTCTTAAGCACAGTTCTGAACATGTCACTTCGATTCTCCTTATATTCCTTATATTCCAGTTGTTCCCTATTGCCTCTATGACCAATTGTAACATTCTGTTTTACTGTTAAGACCCTTCATAACATAGCTTCAACTTACCGTTGTGGCTTCATTGTATTGTTTTTTCAGACTTAAAACTTTGAACTGAACAAAAATAAACTAAAATGAAAATATCCATATATAGTAGAACAGAAAGAATTGCACAATAAATCTGAGGTTGGGAATGGGACACATATACAGTTTTTTTAAAGTATATCATAATTTCTACTTGTAAGGTTCAAAGCTATTTTGCTTGTCTTTGATTCCTTCAGGCCTTCCTTCTGTTGTCTTTTGTATATTTTAAAAACATACTTCAATGACACTCTTTTCTCACTTTTTTTTGGCAGCCCCTATCTTTCCCCTATCACTAAATTAAAAATAAAGGAAAACAAAATTTTTGCCACAAACACATATAGCCAAGCAAAAGAAACCCACATGTTGAAAATTATGCCTTACTCTACACTTTGAGTTCTTAATCTCTCGGCCAGGTGGTAAGGAACATGCTTCAGCATTAGTCCTCTGGAATTGGAGTTGGTCATTGAAATGATCTGAGTTCTTTAGTTTTTAAATTTGTTCCATATTCACATTGTTGTTATTGTATATATTGTTTTCCTCAATCAGTTCATACAAGTCTTCCCTTGTTTCTCTGACATCATAACAGCTAGCTTTTATATATAGCACTTAAAGGTTTACAAAGTACTTGACATAATATTTCATACCTTTTACCATTTATTATGGTTCAATAATATTCCATTCCATTGATAAGATAGATAGATAGGGTGGGTAGAGAGATGAAAAATAGGTAGATTGAAAAATGAAACATGTATTAAGGGCTAACCATATGCCAGGCATTGTAGTAAGTGCTGGAGATACAAACAGAGGAAATAAGACAATGTATGTTCTTACGGAGCTCTAATAAAAAAAGAAAATTCATAACGGGGGATAGGGAGAAGGTGGCTAGGAGAGTGGGGTCTTGACAGACAGGAAAGGCAGTTAGTTGGTGAGGAAGAAGAGGAAATGAAGTTCAGAAAGTTGAGTGCTGATTTAAATAGATCGTGGCTTGAACCTTTCCTCATATAGAGTTCTGGTCAGGCTATAATATGTTTAGCTATTTCCCAGTTGATGAGTACCCACTTAAGTGACTATTTTTTTTTTTGCTATAACAAAGAAAAATGCCATATATAGTTTTGTATATATGAATCTTTTTCTTTTTCTTTGATCTCTGGGGATGTAGGCACATTAGTAGTCAATGAATCAAAGAGCACGCACACTTTAGTAACTTTAGATTGTAATTCAATAATTACAAATTGCTTTTCTGAATGATTGGACCAGTTCATGGTTTCACCAATGGTATATTTAATGATACCTCTTTTCTCTGTAGCTCCTTTAACAATCATAATTTTCCTTTCATCATCCTGGCTAATTTGATAGTTGTGAGTTAGAACCTCAGGGTTGTTTAATTTTCACTTTTATGATTTTAATGATGAGCATTTTTTCACAGGATTGTTGATAGCTTGGATTCCTTGCTTTAAAAATTGCCTTTGTCTTTGGATCATTTACCTTTTGAGGTCTCTGAATTTCCTTACATATAAGAACTTCCTTATATGTCATATAAGATCTTCCTTATATGTCTTGGATAAGTGACCTTTATCAGATAAACTTTTTCAGTTTTATTAATAATTCTTTTTCTTCCCATTCTCCTCAGTTCAGCCTAACCATACTGACCTTTTTGTTCTTCACACATAATAGTCCATCTCCTGTTTCTATGTTTTTGTATTGACCATTTCCCTTGGATGTAATCCTTCCTCACTTGAATATTTTTTTCTTCCTTCAGGTCTCAGCTCAAGTATCACTTTATATATAATCTGTTTTCTGATCTCTCCAACTGCTCATCTCACATTTAACTACTCTGTTTTTATTTTTCATTTATTCTGCTTATATTTATATATGTAAATGTTTACCCCTCAGTGGAATGTAAGCTCCTTGAGACCAGAGACTTAATTTTTTGTCTTACTTCACTAGGGCTGAGCATAATTTCTTGAATATAACAAGTGCTTAATTAATGCTTGTTGATTAATGAATAAGATCTGTTGGCAGATAGACATAGGGTCTCAGAGGCAAAGGAATACACAAAATTGTCAGTTCAACAAATTGAAGAATTCATTTTTTTACAAGAATTTACGTAGGGCCTATTTAACTTAAGATTCTTGGGATCCAAAGAAAATTATGAGTCACCTGGCCTTGTTGAAAAGCACTATCAGATACTTAGACATTTTTGCAGATATGATTGCCAAGTCAGTCATTGATCTCTGAAAGATTGTGGAGAACAAGAGAGGTGCTTCATTATGGGACGACAAATATCCTCCCAATTTAAAAAAAAAATTGTAGAGAAAGGAGTTGTCATACCATCAATAAGTGAGCTTAGTTTTAATTCCTGGCAACATGTGAGAATATATTTATTGAAAAGATAATTAGTGAGTATAGAGAAAAGGAAGTAATAATCACAAAGATCATAGCACAATTTCATCAAGAACAGGCCAAACTCTACTAACCTCATTTCCTCTTTTGACAGGGTTACTATATGACTAGATTAGAGGAATGCTATAGATAGCATTTATCTTGATTTTAGGAAAGCATTTGATAAAGACTTTCATCCTATTCCTGTAGAAAAGAAGAATGGATGTGACCTAGATGATAGTACAATTATATGAATTCAGAATTGGTTGAATGGCTGTACCCAAAAGGTAGTCATCATTGATTTAATGTTAGTTTGGAAAGAAGTCTCTAGGGAAATGCATTAAAAATATATGCTTGGTCCTGTGTCATTTGGTGTTTTTATCAGGGACAGAGATAATGGCAGAGATAGAATGCTAATTAAATTTGGAAATGGCATAAAATGGATAGCTTACACCCTGAATGACAGAATTGGGATCAAAAAAGATTTTGATATACAAGAATATGGATCTAAATTTAAGGAGATGAAATATAATAGGGCTAAATGTAAAGTCTTCAATTTAAGTTAAAAAAAAATCCATTTCACAAATATAACACGGGTAAGATAAAATAAGACTGTCATTTGTCTGTAAAAGATCTGGGAATTTTAATTTCTTTGAACTAAATATGAATGAAAAGTATGATACATCACTACAAAACTAATTTGACTATAGGCTATATAGAAGGAGAAATAATGTCTACAAGGGTGTGCATGAAGCCTCTCACAAGAACTGATTGTTAAATTTTCAGTGTAAACATTTACATAGAAATCAGAAAATACTATAAATCTGGGCTTGATTTATTTATTGTTTTGTTGAATGTCTAGATTTAAGAATATGATGGAGAAAAAGTCAATAATTCAGATTAAACTTAAATGTATGTCATGTCTACATTTTTTTCTACCCAGAGAGCCATTTGGTAAACATTTTTTTAGGACACTCCTGGCCTTAAGGTAGTTTTGGCCTTCTAAGACTTCCTCCTAAATAATTTACTTCAAATAAAAGGACCAGTTAAGACAGAAGGCTCAGCCACTGCCCACGTATGAAAGGCAGAGTACATTTACACCACTCTGTGTCTCTCTCATCAAACAAAGGGAATAGGAAAAACTGGACAAATCTGGCCATGGCACCGTCTAAGTGTACATGTAATATATCAAAGTAGTAGTTGATATGTTTTCCACTAGTAAAATCATTCAAATTCCCTACATGCTTGCTGAAGAACTAGCTGTTGTCATTTTCTTTTGGATATTTCTTCACTCCCTAGAAGAACATATGTTCACAAAAATATCTCAAGTCAGCAATATTTGAGGAATCTGATAATGATCCTATGCTTACATTTAGGGCTGCTGATGACCTATAGGTAGCAGCATCATTGTTAAGACTTGCCTTGATGCCATTTGCCCATTCTAATCCTCAGCCTCTGGAGATTAGATAATGTAATTTCCTATTCTCTTAACAGCTGGGTCATCCCTTTTTGCCACGAGTGTCTCTTGGCAAGTCTGAAGGATGTTTCCGGAAGAGTCACTCATTGCAGATGGGGCAGAAGGTCATGTAGTGGCAGGATCCAGCATTAGCCATGCTAGCTGGACTGTCTAGCCTAGTGTCACCATTTTCTTTGGCATGTTTTCACATATTGGCCAAATTTAGCAGGGAGAAACACAATTGATAAAACCAAGAGAACTAGATATTTTGATTGTTCAGTAGTCATTTATATTTGGGTAAATCTCCTTCCCCAACTGGCGTGGTATGTGTATACAGGCATAGTCATGAGAGCATAGATTTAAAACCAATACAGATCCTAGAGATCAACTAGTCTAAATATCTCAATTTATAGGCCAGGAAACTGAGGCCCAGAAATGTCAAGCAACTTGTCCAAGTTTACCAAATTAGTGAGCAGTTGAATAGAAATTTGATCTTATATCTTCTGAAGTTCTGATCAAGCATTTTTTCCACTATACCACAAATTCTTCCTGTTCTTAGGAAAGTTTTTATACCTGAAATCCTATGCAATTCTAATCTGGCAGCAGTGCAGGAAAAGGGAGAAGACTCTTACTGATAGGTTTTATTTGATGGTTTCTTGTCCACAAATCCTTCCTGAAGTAATTTCTTATGGGGGAGAAATGTCAATATAGAAAACAACCAGGAAAGTGTCCAGATTTTTTTCCTCATAATGAAAATTTTCTGTCCTGGAGACTGCATGGAATATAACAAGTTGTCAAGTCTTGTGGTCTGTGGGGCTTCACTTTAGTGATATGCTGTCATAATGGACTTTGTTAAAATAAAGTGCCTGAATCTAGGTTCAGCACCAATTGTGGTATATATAAAGAAACTATTAGATAATAATTAGCATGATTTCTGTGGCTTGCTTAAAGGAGCTCTGGATTTGGGGTCAGAAGACCTCAATCAAATTTTTCTTTGAGTTGCTTCTGGCTTCCACCTTTGAGAGATATAAATGAGGCCAAGCCCATTTCAGGTTGCTGAAGAGAGAATAAGACTCTAGGAAGACACCAACACTAGAGAAGCTCATTGTCTCTATCATGTTCTTCCCAGTTTACTACATTAGAAACTTCAGGGAATTTCCCCTTGGGTTAGATCTGAGATTCTTCCTCTTGGTTGAGCTGAGTTACCTTGCTCCCAATGGGTGAGTTCCTTCACTCTGTATTGTCCAGTATATATTTTCCTATGTATACTTGTTCTAATTTTGATTTTGCTATGGAATTTGATAAATAGATTTCTTTGACAATTGTGCTGTGTGTGTTCATTGTGGAACTGGTATTGGGTGGGGAAAAGGGCCAATCCTTAGATAAAGGATTTGGGATCCTTCTTTTGCCCAACAATAAAATAGTTACAGATTTAGATTGAAATTAAAAATCATTTCTCCAAGGAGAGGAAAGTTTCCAGCCTTTTCCCTCTATTTCCTCTCCTAGCAAGAATTAAAATCTCCCTTGATAAGGGTGGGTGGCAGAGGAAAAGAGGCTCAAGATGTCTAGAGATGCCTCTCTTCAAGCCTTACAACAACACGCCCATGCTGCATGTGGGGGACATCTGTCATAACACATAAAATGAATATAATTCTCATTCTACTTCATAAGATGGTTTGAGAATCAAAGGAAATAATTTATCTAAATTATTTTGTAAATCTTAAGGCACTCTGAACTATTCAGGCACCAGCAACATCCTTCTCATTCTCCCTAAGTCTTCTCTCTATCCCTTTACCACAGATATGAAAGAAGAATATATGAGAAGTTTTGGATTTGAATCCCAACTCTGCCATTTACTCATTTAATGTGTGACTTTAGACAAGTCACTTCTCTTCTCTAAGACTCCATTTTATCATCTGTAAAATAAACAAGTGAACAAGATGACTGTTAAGGTGACATCTAGTTATAAATTTATGATCCTATGAAACATTATTGTAGCTTTGTGTGCTCTTGTTAGTTCAGAGTCTCTTGGGAATCATCTTGCATGGATAGAAAATTCCCTATTCCTAGGAACAGAAAGGCCATCTCCTGTGGTCCTGGTACTGTGCCTAATGCATCTTTGAATCCCCATAGTCCTTTGTACAATGCCATGTGCCTAGTACAGTCTTAACCAATGAATAAATGAATGAATAAAAGGAAATATAATGAACTTTTCTCTCTATCCTCTCCACAGAGAACTACCTATTTTGTGAAAACATTTCTATAATAATTTAATCAACAAAACAACATTCATTCATCAGCTCTGTGAAGTGAAAGAGTTCTTACTTTCAAGGAGTTTATAATCTAGCAAATGGTGATATGCTCATAAATAGGTATAAACAAAACATTGGGGGGAGGGCACTAGCCAGTTGCGGTAACCAGGGGAAGTTATCCATAGAAAGTGGTACTTGATCTGAACCTTGAAGAAAATTATGGATTTTAAGAAGCAAAAGTGAGGAAGAAGTATATTTTGGGAATGGGAAATAGGTGGGCAAAAGCAATTACTGGGAAAGAGTAAGAAGGCCAATGTGGCTGGACTAAATTATTGGGAAGCTAATAGAGTAGTGTAATGTTAGCAAAGCTGGAAAAGATAGATAGGAACCATGTTGTGAAGCATTTTAAATGCTCAGTAGAGAAATGTGTAGTTGATACTAGTGGTAATAAGGAGCCACTGCAGTTTATTGAATAGGGAAATGATATGATTAGATAGGTACTTTGTGGAAATCACTGGTGATTTCACCAATCAGTTTGCTGAATGAATCAAAATGGGGGAGATTTAAGTAAGGAAGACTGATGTAGAGGCTATTGCAATAGTCAAGGTAAGGGCAAATGAGGACATGAGCTAAGGTGCTAACTGTGTTAGCAGAAAGGAGGGGAGAGATGAGAATTATTTCAAAGGTAGAAACGACAAGATTTGGTAAATAACTGGATGCACATGGTGAGAATGAGAAGTCAAAGTCAAGGATTACATCAAGGTTGTGAACCTAGGTGACTAGAAAACTATTGGTCCATTGAAAGAAATAAGAACTTTTATTTTTTTATTTTTAAAATAATTTTTAAAATTTTTTAGAAAAGTTATCATGGTTACATGATTCATGTTCTTACTTTCCCCTTCACTCCCCAGAACCCCACCTCAATCCCATAGCTGATGCACATTTCCACTGATTTTAACATGCGTCATCAGGCAAGACCTATTTCCAAATTGTTGATAGTTGCATTGGTGTGGTAGTTTTGAGTCTACATCCCCAATCATGTCGGCCTCAACCCATGTATTCAAGCAGTTGCTTTTCTTCTGTGTTTCCTCTCATGCAGTTCTTCCTCTGAATGTGGGTAGCATCTTTACCATAAATCCCTCAGAATTGTCCTGGGTCATTGTATTGCTGCTGGTACAGAAGTCCATTACATTCGATTTTACCAAAGTGTATCAGTCTCTGTGTACAGTGTTATTCTGGCTCTGCTCCTTTTACTCTGCATCAATTCCTGGAGGTCTTTCCAGTTCACATGGAATTCCCCCAGTTTATTATTCTTTTGAGCACAATAGTACTCCATTACCAGCATATACCACAATTTGTTCAGCCATTCCCCAATTGAAGGACATCCCCTCCTTTTCCAGTTTGTTGCCACCACAAAAAGCGCAGCTATAAATATTTTCGTACAAGTCTGTTTATCTATGATCTCTTTGGGGTACAAACCCAGCAATGGTATGGCTGGATCAAAGGGCAGGCATTCTTTTATAGCCCTTTGAGCATGATTCCAAATTGCCAGCCAGAATGGCTGGATCAGTTCACAACTCCACCAGCAATGCATTAATGTCCCAATTTTGCCACATCCCCTCCAACATTCATTACTCTCCCCTTCTTTCATTTTAGCCAATCTGCTAGGTGTGAAGTGATACCTCAGAGTTGTTTGATTTACATTTCTCTAAATATTAGAGATTTAGAACACTTTCTCATGTGCGTATTGATACTTTTGATTTCTTTATCTGAAAATTGCCTATTCTTGTCCCTTGCCCATTTATCAATTGGGGAATGGCTTGATTTTTTATACAATTGCTTTAACTCCTTGTATATTTGAATAATTAGACCTCTGTCAGAGTTTTTTGTTATAAAGATTTTTTCCCAATTTGTTGTTTCCCTTCTGATTTTGGTTGCATTGTTTTTGTTTGTACAAAAGCTTTTTAATTTAGAATAATCAAAATCATTTATTTTACATTTTGTAATTTTCTCTAACTCTTGCTTGGTTTTAAAATCTTTCCTTTCCCAAAGATCTGACAAGTATACTATTTTGTGTTCACTTAATTTATTTATAGTTTCCCTCTTTATATTCAGGTCATTCACCTATTCTGAATTTATCTTGGTGTAGGGAGTGAGATGTTGATCTAAACCTAATCTCTTCCATATTGTTTTCCAAATTTCCCAGCAGTTTTTGTCAAATAGTGGATTTTTTTCCCCAAAGTTGGGCTCTTTGGGTATATCATACACTGTCTTGCTGATGTCACTTACCCCAAGTCTATTCCACTGATCCTCCTCTCTGTCTCTTAGCCAGTACCATATTGTTTTGATGACTGCTGCTTTATAGTATAGTTCAATATCTGGTACTGCTAGGCCCCCTTCCTTCACATTTTTTCCATTATTTCCCTTGATATTCTTGTCTTTTGTTCTTTCAAATGAACTTTGTTATAATTTTTCTAATTCAGTAAAGAAGTTTTTTGGTAGTTTGATAGGTATAGCACTAAATAAATAAATTAATTGGGGGTAGAATCATCATTTTTATTATGTTAGCTCATCCTATCCTTGAGCAATCAATGTTTTTCCAATTGTTTAGATCTAGTTTTAATTGTTTGGAAAGTGTTTTGTAGTTGTGTTCATATAATTCCTGTGTTTGTTTTGGTAGATAGATTCCTAGGTATTTTATATTGTGTAGGGTGATTTTAAATGGTGTTTCTCTTTCTACCTCTTGCTGCTGCGATGTGTTGGAAATATATAAAAATGCTAATGATTTATGTGCATTTATTTTGTATCCTGTAACTTTGCTAAAGTTGTTGATTATTTCTACTAGCTTTTTAGTTGATTCTCTAGGATTTTTTAAGTAGACCATCATATCATCTGCAAAGAGTGATAGCATAGTCTCCTCATTGCCTATTTTAATGCCTTCAATTTCTTTTTCTTTTCTAATTGCTACTGCTAGTGTTTCTATTACAATGTTAAATAATAGAGGTGATAATGGGCATCCTTGTTTCATACCTGATCTTACTGGGAAGGCTTCTAATTTATCCCCATTGCATATGATGCTCGTTGATGGTTTTAGATATATACTGTTTATTATTTTTAGGAAAGGACCTTCTATTCCTATACTTTCCAGTATCTTCAATTGGAGTGGGTGCTGTATTTTGTCAAAGGCTTTTTCTGCATCTAGTGAGATAATCATGCGATTTTTTTATTTGTTAGCTTGTTGATATGGTCAATTATGTGGATAGTTTTCCTAATGTTGAACCATCCTTGCATTCCTGGTATAAATCCCATCTAATCATGGTGGATAATCCTATTGATCACTTGCTGGAGTCTCTTTGCTAGTATTCTATTTTATTTAAGATTTTTGCATCTGTGTTCATTAAGGAGATTGGTCTGTAGTTTTCTTTCTCTGTTTTTGATCTACGTGGCTTTGGAATCCATACCATATTTGTGTCATAAAAGGAATTTGGTAGGACTCCTTCTTTGCTTATTATATCAAATAATTTGTATAGTATTGGGATTAGTTGCTCTTTGAATGTCTGATAGAATTCACTTGTGAATCCATCAAGCCCTGGCGATTTTTTCTTAGGGTGTACTTTGATGGCTTGTTCAATTTCTTTTTCTGATATGGGATTATTTAGGTATTCTATTTCTTCTGCTGTTAATCTAGGCAACTTATATTTTTGTAAATATTTATCCATATCACCTAGATTGCTATATTTATTGCCATATAATTGGACAAAATAGTTTTTAATGATTGCCTTAATTTCCTCTTCATTAGAGGTGAGGTCTCCCTTTTTATCTTTGATACTGTTAATTTTGACCAGTGCTTTGTCTATTTTATCTGTTTTTTTCAAAATACCAGCTTCTAGTCTTATTTATGAATTCAATAGTTCTTTTACTTTCGATTTTATTAATTTCTCCCTTGATTTTTAGTATTTCTAATTTAGTTTTCATCTGGGGATTTTTAATTTGCTAGGTTTCTAGTTTTTTAAGTTGCATGCCGAATTCATTAATTTCTGCCCTCCCTAATTTGTTTATATATACACTCAAGGATGTAAATTTCTACCTGAGTACTGCCTTAGCTGCATCCCACAGAGTTTGGTAGGATGTCTTATCATTGTCATTCTCTTCAATGAAATTGTTGATTGTTTCTATGATTTCTTCTTTAGCTGACTGGTTTTGGAGAATCATATAATTTCCAATTAGTTTTTGATTTGCCTGTCCAGGTGCCTTTACTAATTATGATTTTTATTGCATTATTATGATTTGAAAAGGTTACATTGATTATTTCTGCTCTTTTGCATTTGTTTGCAATGTTTCTATGTCCTATTACATGGTCAATTTTTGTGAATGTACCATGTGCAGCTGAAAAGAAGGTGTATTCCCTTTTGTCTCTATTTATTTTTCTCTACATATCTATTTAATCTAATTTTTCTAGGACTTCATTCACCTCTCTTATCTCTTTCTTATTTATTTTCTAGTTTGATTTATCTAGATCTGAAAGAGGAATATTTAGATCTCCCACTAGTACAGTTTTACTATCTATTTCCTTCTTGAGCTCTGCCAGTTTCTCCTTTAGGAATTTGGATGCTATGCCATTTGGTGCATACATATTGAGCACTGTTATTTCCTCATTGTTTATACTGCCTTTTATCAGGATGTAGTTACCTTCCCTGTCTTTTTTAATCATATCTATTTTTACTTTGGCTTTGTCCGAAATCATGATCACCACTCCTGCCTTCTTTTCTCATTCAAAGCCCAAAATATTTTGCTCCAGCCTTTTATCTTAAATCTGTGTATTTCTACTTGCCTCATCTGTGTTTCTTGTAGACAACATATGGTAGGTTTTTGGTTTCTAATCTACTCTGCTATTTGCTTCCGTTTTATGGGCGAGTTCATCCCATTCACATTCAGAGTTATAATTATCAGTTGTGTATTCCCCAACATTTTGGTATCCTTTCCTAGTTCTACCCCTTCCTCTTAGGCTATTTCCTTTGAAACCAGTGATTTGTTTTAAACCAGTAACCCTTGTCCCCTCCCTTGATTTACTACCCTTTCTATACCCTCCCTTATTATTCCCCTTGTTTTATTTTTAAGTGCTAATGAATTCCCTCCCCCTTCTCCTCCCCTCCCTTTTTGGACCTCTCCACTCCCTTGCTCCTCTTGGTTTATCCCTTCTGACTTTCTCAGTAGGGTTAGATAGAGTTCTATATCCCAAATAGCTCCTCTTCCCTCTCAGGGTTAATTCCACTGAGAGTAAGGTTTAAATTTTACCTCTTAATGCTTTCTTCCTCTCCTTCTTATAATAGTATTCATCCCCTCCCCTTCCCATGCCTTCTTTGTGTGTAATAGAATATCCTATTTTTCTTGTTCATTCAAGTTTCTCTTGATGTCATCTACTATTCACCTCCCTCTTTCCCACCCACTCCATTATCATCTTAGACCATTTAGTAGTACTCTAACCTCTCTCTCTCTGAATAATTCTTCTAATTACTATAATAGTGGATACTATAATAGTGAATAGAGTTTGCTACAGAGAATTATACATAACATTTCTCCACATAGGAATATGAATAATTAGGTCTTATTGAAGCCCTTAAAGAGGCACATTTAAAAATAAGAGTTTTCTTTCTTTCCCCTCTGTTTCTTATTTACCTTTTCATGTTTCTCTTGGTTTTTGTGGTTGGATATCAAACTTTCCATTTAATCCTGATCTTTTCTGTGCAAATACTTGGAAATCTTCTATCTTGTTGAATGCCCATACTTTCCCCTGGAAGTATATAGTCAGTTTTGGTGGGTAGATGATCCTTGGTTGTAGACCCAGTTCTCTTGCCTTTCTGAATATCATATTCCAAGCCTTGTGGTCTTGTAGTGTGGAGGCTGCTAGATCCTGTGTGATCTTGATTGGTGCTCCTTGATATCTGAATTGTCTCTTTCTGGCTTCTTGTAAAATTTTTTCCTTTACTTGGAAGCTCTTGAATTTGGCCATTATATTCCTGGTGGTTGTCTTTTCTGGGTGTAGTGTAGAGGGTGATCTATGGATCCTTTCAATGTCTATATTGCCCTCTTGTTGTAGAACTTCAGGGCAGTTTTGCTGAATAATTTCTTTTAGTATGGAGTTCAAATTTCTATTAATTTCTGCTTTTTCAGGAAGACCAATGATTCTCAAATTGTCTCTTCTAGACCTGTTTTCTTGATCTGTCAATTTCTCAGTAAGACATTTCATGTTTCCTTCTATTTTATCAGTCTTTTGTGTTTGCTTTATTTGTTCTTGCTGTCTTGAGAGATCATTGGCTTCTACTTGCCCAATTTTTGTCTTTAGAGACTGGTTTTCTGTTATAATCTTTTGATTTTCATTTTCGTTTGGTCTATCCTGTTTTCCAGCTGTTTGATTTTGGTCTCCAATTTGCTTATCAATTATTTTGATTAGGGGGCATCTTTTTCAAATTGCCCACTTATAGCCTTTAGAGACTGGTTTTTGGCTATAATCTTTTGGTTTTTCCTTTTCAATTTGGTCTGTTTGGTTCTTCAAGGCTTCTAGCTGGTCATTTCTAATCTTTAATTTGCTTATCAATTCATATGATTTCTGAGCCTCACTTTCCAATTGAGAAATTCTGCCTTTTAAACTGTTATATTCTTGCAAAATCTCTTCCATCTTTCTCATAATTTCAGATTTGAATTCTTCAAGAGCTTGAGACCAGTTTTCATTTTTTTGGGAAGGTCTGGATATGATTACTTGTTTGTTCTCCTCTGCTGTTTGCTCTGTTGTTTGGATTTTTTTTTCAGAGTAAAAGTTGTCGAGTGTTAAAGATTTCTTCTTGATCTTTCTCTTTTCGGGTTCTTGCGTCTGGCTTGCCATTGTTAGCCCAGAACCCTCTCTGCTTAATCCTCATGCCCAGGGTCTGTCTGTTCTCTTTAGGCTTCTGAGGTCTCAGGTCTAGTTGTTCTCAGGGTCAAGTCTCCTGGTGGTCCCCTTGCTTGTTCCTCTGCCCAAAGCTCCTTTATCAGTCTCAAGGTGCTTCTTCCACAGTCATGCACCGCTCTGCACTGGGTCCCCAACCAAGGTCCATGTCTGCACTCAGGATCCGCAACTGCACTTGTGTCTATGTCTGCTCTCAAGGTCTGTGTTCAAAGTTCGTGAGTTCTTTAGCCTCTTGGGGTCTTAAGTCTTGCTTCTCTCAGGAGCAGGCCCTCGTGATCCCAGGAAGCTGCCAAGGACTTAATGGATGCCCCAAACTTGCTCTAACTTTTGTGCACTGGCTTTTACCCTGTAGGTGGTGTGTGTGTGTGTGTGTGTGTGTATGGGAGGGAGTTGCTCAGATCACGTTTTAGTGAGAGTTATTTCACCCCCTTATAGCATGGAAATGCCCTGATCCCACATACCTTCAATGCTGCACCCTGTTGTGGGGTCCCTTTGTTCATCTGTATTTGTTATTATGTCCTCTTGAGGAGTCCTATATGTGTGGGTTAGGAGAAGTTAAACAGCTGCTTTTTAGTCTGCTGCCATCTTAACCTAGAAACGGAAATAAGAACATTTAGAGTGGGTTAGGTTTTGGGGGAACAATAAAGAGTTTTGTATTGGATTCACTATGAGATTTCATCTCTTTTGAAATGTATAAGAGGAAGTTTGTAATGTTTAACTGGAGCTCAGGAAAGAGATTAGAACTGGATAAATATATCTTGGAACCATTGACATGTAGATGACAATTAAATCCATGTGAACTAATAAGGGCCAAGAGAGTAGGGAGAAAAATGAAGAGTGCCTAGAACAGTGCTTAGTGGTAAATCCATAATTAATGGCATAAATATCCTGGAATGAACTAAATGACTTAAAAATAAAGGCCTAGACTATCATTTTGGTCCTAGATTTGTGTCAACAAAATCTAATATATGTTAAATGTTTAAGTATATACCATATGCATGACTCAGTGGTAGACTTTATGGATACAAAGACAAAATAGTTTTTGATGTTAAGGAGCTTATCTTGAAGTTCTGTAGTCTGTTAAGTTTGTGTGCCATATAAGGTGCAAACTGTTTTTAAACCAATAGATTAAAATTTCAACAGCCAAATGAAGGCTTTGCTTTTCAAAGAAGTTATCTTGAGAAAATGTCTACTTGTTCCATTTTGTGGACTCCTTTTAAGGCAGTGCTTGAAGACTCCTTGGAACATTCATTTTTGTTAGGCGAAGGATGAGAAATCTTACTTTTTTTGAAAGTAGATTTGATTTTTTTTTTTGAAATGGACACAAGCTATTTGGAGAACAGAATTATCATGAAAATAGAGGACTAAAGTGTGTCAAGAGAATAAAATGAAATATTGCATATAAAATATTTTATTTTTCTCTGAACTCAACAAATACCAAAGTGGGAATTTCCATATACATAGTAGAACAAGAAAAAGAGATGGTTTATGAAACTGCATATCTCTGTGATTTGTAGCTTGCTTTTCTTTTTAATTAAGTTCAACATGTAGACTTCAGATTTTTCCTGTTTGTCTTTATTTCTTTCTGACCTTTCTCTGGTCTAGTCTGCATTAAAGAAATGCCTCAATGACCGTTTTTTTTTTTTTTGTTTTTTTTTTTTTTTGCCTCTTCTCCCTATCTTTTCCCTTTCATCTCAGAAAAAAGGAAGAAAAACAAAGCTTTTGTAACAAACACATAGTGAAATAAAACTTATTTCTACATCAGCTATTATCACAAATGTATGTCTTATTCTCCATCCTGAATTCATCATCTCTCTATCAAGAGATGGACAACATGTAAAAAACACTTTATAATCCTTAAAGCACTATAGAAAAAGTCAGCTATTGCTATGACTTTTTTTTCGGGACAAATGAAGTACGACTATGAGGTAATGAGACAGCAGTCTCATACAGTGGAATTGTCATTGAAGTAAGGAATCAAGAGGCTTGGTAGAAATAGAAATTCATGGGAAGGAACTTCAGAGACCATTTAAGTCATTGTCTTTACTTGCAGATGAGGAAACTAAAGCAGAGCAGCTATGTACCTTGTCCAGAGTCCCAAGTAGTCCAACAGAAATTTGAACACAAGCTTCTTTCCCTAGGTTAAATACTCTTTCCATTATACTACTAGACCTTTGGAAAATCACTTGCTTTCTGTGGACCTCAGTTTCTTCAGCTATGAAATATAGAAATCAATCTAGATCAGGGGTGGTAAACATAAGTAGCCCACAACACTTCCCTATGAGGATGAACTAGATTAAAATATAATTGGAAAACACTTAACAAGTAAAAAAAAGTGATAGAACACAGATAATGAAACTATGTGCTTTTCTAAGTCAACATGTGACCCATAATGATCCTTACGTATGGTTTAGTAGCCCCATTTCTATTTGGGTTTGACACAAAAACCTAAATTCTATATAATTTGTAAGAGGACCTCCAACTCTAAAATCAATAATTCAATGATTTTTATTATATTACTTATAAACTGAGTTTATAGGGAAGTCTAAAAGAGGTGCTTTCAAAACACTGGAAAGGAAGGCAGAATTATGAGAATCACTTGCAATGTTCCTACCTTGGGGGGAGGATAACAATCCCTGGGGTTCCAGCATGATGCAAACTTCTTGAGAGCCAGGATTTTTTTGATTCGCCTTAGTATCTGCAATACTTTGTATAAGACTTTATATACAGGAGATGCTTATTGAATGAATGAATGAAAATCAATCTCATTGGTTTATAGCCACAGCTGTGCAGATGGACTTTAGTTGCTGAAATGAAAGGTTGATTTTATTCCTAACAGTGTGAACAATGAACACTCAGGCAAAGTTCTACATGCATTTGGAAAATTTACACATGGCAAGATGTTAAAATATGTATATTTAAATCCCCATTTAATAAACAATTGCATCAATTAGTTGAGGATCAAATGTTGAATCGTTCCATTAACTTGATTAAAAATGCATTGTCTAATGTGTGTATGGTATGTGTGGGCATCTATATGTATGTGTGAGTGAGCATGTATGTGTATTGTCTGTATGTTATGTATAAATATGCATGTGTGGAGCAAGTAAATGTATATGGCATGTGTTGCATCTAAATACGAGAGATGAGTAAGATGACAAAATAATTTTAGCGTCTCTTGCCATTAAAGTCAACATCTCTCAGTGTGGACTTAAACAGCCTTTGAAAAAATGTAAATGCTTAACCTCTGTGAGGCAGGTCATAGGGCAGAACATTGGCTCATTGGCCAAAACAATAGAGAGAAAGAGAATGACAGCTCGTACATATGGGAAATCGTCCAAGACATGATCCAGTTCTTTTATTATGCTTTCCTATTCACTTTCAGTTATTCTGTCTACTGATCATTTATGTGGGTGTGTCCATGTGAATATGTATGTATTAATTTACATATATGCCCATTCATGTATTTATTTTTATTTATTTAGTGGTTTATTTGCTTATCTATTCATTTGTAGGTTTACTTATTCACTGATTCATCTGTTTATCATTTTATCTATCTATCATCTATCTATCTATCTATCTATCTATCTATCTACTTGTCTGTCTATCTATCTATCTATCTATCTATCTATCTATCTATCTACTTGTCTATCTATCTATCTATCTATCTATCTATCTATCTATCTATCTATCTACCTGTTTCCCAGTTATCCTGTTTGTCTCTCTGTCTCTGTCTCTGTCTCTCTGTCTCTCTCTCTATCTATCTATCTATCTGCCTGTTTCCCTATCTGTCTGTCTGTCTATCTATCTATCTATCTATCTATCTATCTATCTATCTATCTATCTATCTATCTATCTACTTGTTTCCCTATCTGTCTGCCTGTCTGTCTGCCTTCTCTCTCTCTCTCTCTCTCTCTCTCTCTCTCTCTCTCTCTCTCTATCCATCTACCTATGGGAAAGCAGTTAAGACAGAGAATGAGAAGGGCAGCATAATAGTCATTTATAATATCCTAGATTGAGATCTGGAAGGCACCTTCAGGGTCCCCAAGTCCCACTACCTCATTTTACAGATGATGAAATATAATCTTAGAGATATTAAACGGCTTTCCTAGACTCATAGAGCTAGAAAGCAGCGGAGGCAGGATTTAAACCCAGATTTCAATTCACCATATCAAGCCATCTCTATTACCTCCAGTGTTTAGGTATGAGATCTGAAATGAGTTCCTTGGAAGTGCATTTTAAAAATTGTACTGGTGTTCAGTTCCTAAAAGGAGTACTTCTCCCTGTCCAAATATGTAATAGCTTGCTTCATTAGGTAGTGAATGTCCCTTCTCCTAATGTGTTCAAGCAGGGACTAGATGACCACTTGTCAGGGATGTCATAAAGGGTATTCGTGCGCTGGGTAGGGGCTTGGACTGCATGACCTCTAAGGTCTCTTCTAACTCAATGGTTCTATGATTGTATGATTTTTATGAGCCTTAGTGTATAAGATTTATGTAGGATTACTTCATTGGCCTTTGCTCTCTTTTTAATTGTTTCTGATTCTAAGGGACCATAGGTAAAACATTTGATGTTGTGCCTTAGTTTCCACCGCTGAAAAACTGGGCTTACCTTTCACTTTCTGAAGACAAAGGGAAAATTATTTCACCACTATTCATTAGGGAAAGGTTAGTGAAATACATACTGTGAGTTTAGTGGGCTCTTCTATAAACATAAACGTTTTTTTTTTTTAAAACAAGGATTTTAACTGTGTTTTCCTTTAAAAAAAATCCATTGTTACAGTCATCATTGCCTCAATGCCAGCTCTCTATGCCTTTCGTTAATGTGCTTCTCGAGGAACAGTCTTTAAATGAGAAGTTACGGCTGCTTTTCTGATTGAAACAAACTAGTGTTGATTGCTGATCAGCCATCTGTAAAGGAGGGCACCTCAGGAAGGATATGAGCTAATGAAAAAATGGACCTGATTTGAAAGTGTGATGGGCTTCATGCCACAGGCCAGTCTGAGTGGCATGAGATTATATCGGTGCAAGTGAGAGGTAGATTGAGAATAAGTAACTTCTGTCTTAAAGATTAAATGGCAAATTTGCTATTAAATGTGAAAGACATAAAATGGAATTAACGCTTTGAGGGTGTTAGCTGTGGTTAGATACACTCTGCAGACGGGATTGCCATCCTGTCACTAGCTTTTGTCAAATGGCCGCTCTTCTCATTGCAGCTCAATTAATACTCATTCCAAAGTATCAATTAAAGAAACAGGGAACACTGTTGACCCTTAACAGCTGCCCACATATTACCCACTATTGAGGGACATTTTGTGTGGCTTCCTTTCTTTAGATGACCTTTGTAGATGGCAAAATATTATCAATGAAGTCATTCGTTTTCACAGAGGGTCAATTGATAATTTTCATCAAAGTTGGAAAAAGCCTTGGGGATACTGCTATCTTTTTAAACTGACCTGCTGACCTGCTGAGGCATGAAGAAGTTGTTGCGTTCCAAAGATCTGACACAATTTGGTGATCAAAAATATAAAATCAGAGTCTCATCTTAATGATTTTCTAATGGAGATAGAAACAAGGGTTGTCTTCTTTCTTCTACAGATCTGTGTTTTTTTTTTTTTTTTTTTTTTTTGCCATTCTGGATTTGATCTCAGTTTGAATAAACTCAATTGTCCAAAGCCTTAGTCAAAGGTTGCATTAATTACCTCCTAGAAGCTAACCTCTAGGTAATTAGTATCTCTGGATCTCTCTTTTCTGGATCTTAGATAATAAATACTGAGTTCTTAAAGCTATTCCAGCCCTTTAGGGGACACTAGAGGTTGTGCTCAACTTCATTATTTTCAGGAACCCAGAGTCACCTCCATGCTATAATGAAGCAAGAGTAAGACTCTCATTATATAAATGCTATTATTGGACAAGATGCATATGAAACTCTTATCTTCTTCTCCATGCCCATCTGTGGGAATAAATCTGTTTTAGAGTTCTCCTACCTTCTGCCATTCCCTTGAAATCTTATGACTAGACAAGTCAAAGGACTCAAGAGCATATCTTTGATCCTTTTTGACGCCTAATTCCAAGCTTATTCTGCCGTAGATTTCCATCATGAACTCTATTCTTTAGAGCAACTGACTAAGACCTAACCAATCTGCTCTACTCCCTGGTTTCCTGGAAATAATATAGCTTGTCTGAGGATGCTGATACTACTCTGGACCCAGAGAGGGTGACAGGTTTCACCATCCAAGGAAGGAGTTGTGATGACTTTTAAAGAAAGAGAGCTATTGAGAATTATATCTGGATCTTAGATTCTTTCTCTTGATCTCTTTGCCTGAGCCAGATATAGCCCAAGTTTTTACATTAGTTCCAATGCTTTCTGTTCTAGAGTAGTTGTGAACACAGGATTCAGCCCCTGCTATTTCTGTTCTGGACCCTGGGGAATCTGATGATTGATTCATGCAATCTTTGCAAGGAGGCAGATAACAACCCCAAATTTATTACATCATCTGAGAGAATAATGAACATGGTGGGGCCAATGGGCTTGTGATCTGGGGTTCTGACATGTGGAGTAGGGGCATGTTCTTCCTTGGGGATGGGAGGCATTTCCATACTTATTTCCCTTGGGAATCCTGTCAGACACCCTGTTTCCTGATATCCTGGAAGCCCAGGGTGCAACTGTCCCATCAAGATCTTCTGGATTCTCCTTTCTGGTCTCCCCAATGATCCTACAGATCTCTTTCCCTCCAACTTAATTTGCTGTAGGCAGAGCCATGGATTACTTATTGTTCCATGCCAACTTTTTTTGATGCTACTAAAAGGAGCGAAATTCTACCCACCTCCAAAGTTCTGCCCTAAGCCCTTTCATGAGTTGACTTTAGCTTGAATGACTATGACTAATGATTAATGGTGAATGACCAGTTCTGTCTTGTTCACAGAATCTATCAGAATGGGGTATAACAGATCGTGAGAGGAATCATAGAATCTCAGGGGCCCGGGACCTCAGTACCAATTTAATCCAATGTACACCTGAATAAGAATCACCTCCAGAATATGCTTTCTAAGTAGTCATCAAAATTTTGCCAGATCTCAGGTGAGAAGTAAATCATGACTTCCCCCACGGGCTCACTCCCCTTTGAGAGAGTTCTAGTTGAAAAAAAAAACCAACTACACTTTTTCTTATGAATGTACCAATGGTAGCTTCTACCCATTCCTAGTTCTACCTGCTGAAGCCAAGCATAATAAATGCATTTCTTCTCTTTACAACAGCTTTTTCAAATCCTTGAAGTTGGTTATCATTATATTTTTTAGACTTTTCTACTCTGGGCTAGTTATTTCAAACATTCCTCATGTAATAATAAGAATATTTATGATGAAGATAACTAATATTTATATAGCGCTATGTGCTAGGCTCTTTATAATTATTCTTTCATTTGATTCTCATGAAAACTCCATGTGCTATTATTACTCCCATTTTGCAGATGGGGAAACTGAGATGAACAGAATTTAAATGACTTACTCAGAGTCACACAGCATGAAAGTGTCTGAGACCAGATTTGAACTCAGTCTTCTTGACTCTAGGCTCTGGACTCCATTCCCTTCACCATTCTGGTCAGTCTTCTCTAGA
This sequence comes from Gracilinanus agilis, assembly GCF_016433145.1. Lineage (NCBI taxonomy): Eukaryota > Metazoa > Chordata > Mammalia > Didelphimorphia > Didelphidae > Gracilinanus > Gracilinanus agilis. The sequence goes on from NC_058130.1 coordinate 580,715,130, forward strand.
GGCTGTTTAGTTTTTCCATGTGCTTTCTAAAATGTGGCATTTGGAATTGAACATCATGCTCAATATGTGGTCTGACCACATCAGAGCCCATCACCACCCTTGCCACGGATGCTCCCTGAATAAGGAATATGACCCTGGACCCAGAATGTTACCCGGGGTCAGACTGAAGGAGTCAAAATTGCTATAATCTGCAGTAGAACTCACATTCGCAATATTACAGCATATTTCATATCTATATATGCCAAAGATATTTGGACATTCAGCTCCTATATTGCGAAGAGTACTATTTCTAAACAAATAGATGCTCAATGTTGTGCAGACATGCAGAAAAAAAAGAAATCTTGATTTCTGATTTTCAAGTAATTTTCTTCGATAGATAGCCAATGTATCCTTTCAAAATCATAGTGTCAGTCAGATGTGGTGTTCTGTATCCATTGTCCCTGCTACTGGGGAAGCTGAGGCTGGTAGATCCCTTCAATTTAGGAGTTCTGAGCCTCGATAGGACTACTAGAGCCAGCACTGCCTGCCACAATTATGATGAAATCCCAGGAGCAGGCGTAGGGGTGGGGGGCACCAATTCTGCCCTAAAAAGGGTAAACTGTTCCAATTTAGAAACAGAGCAGGTCAAAGCTTCCATGTCAATCAGTAGTTGGGATAGGTCTGTGAGCAGCAGCTGCATTCTAAGCCAGGCAAGATAAGGAGACTTAATCTCAAAAAATAAATCAAACAAACAAACAAATAGACCAAAACACAAAATCATTGAGTCCATCCCCATTTACCTAGAGGCTATGACTTTATGTATTCAACCTAATCAGATGTACCTGAAAGATTTCATCAATCCAATCAAGTACATTTTATTAAGACAGTTCTGCAAAGGGTGGTTATTTTTGGGTTCCCTCTGCTTACTGGAATGTATAAATTGACTATAGCAAATCAGAGAGAACTACCAAATTATAAGTCATGTCTGAGTCTTCCATGCACATATAGACACAGCTTGTGTATGATATGCTATATGGTGTGACATTTCATTGTGTGAAATCTTTCCCTCTTCTATATTGCATCATTTTGTATGCTTACGTGACTCAAGATGATGTGGCACAATCAATGAAATGTAACGGAATGAGTGATATAAAGTGGATAACACTATCTTTTAGATTGGATATGCACCATTAATTCTCTTTTTCACCCCTTTTAAAAGCAGTGTGTGGGAATTTACTGTACATACAAGCAAAGGGTAAAAGGCAATGGCTTTTGCCTTGTGCATAATAGGGAATGATATCTGGAAACTTTCTCTATATGCCACAACATAGCCCGGATCTGCCCCCCCTCCCCGGCTGCTCCAATTTTGAGACTCTCTTGACACAGACTGGTGGTAGTCATACCAAATAATATGACAGTTTTGTGATGACAAAAATGTCAACAGGAATCAGGGTGAGAGAAGCAAGCTCATTTTCACTTTTGACCCAAGAAGGAGTTATCCCCAGATTTCCAGATGTGAAAAACCTCATGCACTAATTAGCACTGTCTCTTGCCCTCAGCATCAATTTAGTAAGCCACCAGTTCAATCGGAACATCTCAGAGACTGGTGGTGTTCTTCTCTAAAGGGAATCCAAATAGATTGCAAATTAGTGCACCTCACCTAATTCTTTAGGTATAATAGCTCACATTTCCATGGTGCCATCTTTCTGCTTGTTTATGTAGTTAATATTAAGAAAGACGCATGTCTGATAAACACAAAATAAGCAAGAATAATTGCCTCATGTCCTCAAAGAAACATATATTTCAGATCTATTTCCTCATTAATTCTCAAGATTATTGCTAGGAGGGCACTAGATGTCCTTGATGTTTTCTTTGCTGAGGTCAGAAAAAACAGACACTCACACCTCTAACTTTCATCCCCGCAACTATGTTTATTAAATTAGATTTAATCCAACATGTGCCTACTATATGCAGGACATATGGCGGGTACCAAGGATAGAAAGGCAAGTCCTTGCTCTCAGGCAGCTTACTAGTTGGTAGGTGTTTGTGGCGGAGTTATAACATGGACACAGAGAAGTCAACCCAGAACATATACAAATATTTTCAGAGGACTTGGAAATGGGGCATTAAAAACTATGGATTTCAGGAAAAAACTTTATGCACATGTGACTCCTGAGGAAAGCCTTAAAGGGAGCTCATATTTCCAAGAGACAGAGGCATGGAAGTAGAAGAGGGAATATCTTAGGCAGGCAACAGGAAGCATGATAGTTTGGGTGAAGCATGGAATTTGTGAGGGGGAATGTGAAATAAATCTGGAAATACAATATGGGGTAAAGCCCAAGGCATTTTTATTGTCAAATAAGAGGCTCAAAGGATGAATAAACCATTACACTACAATCCAATGGTCTCTAAAGGTGACTGCCCAAAAATGGTTGTCATACCTTTGAGAGACTCACAGAAAATCATTTAAGAGCTATCTTTGCATTTCTCAATGACATGGGGAGTATTATGGTCTCCCAATTGTTCTTCTGCAAATTGTAGTTCATAAGAGCAGGGAGAACATGGTGAAAATACTCTGTTACCTGGGTGGGGTATAAACAAAGCAGTTAAAGAGGTATGGATTCTTCACCTCCATGGAAATTCAACAAAATTCAGTGCAATGAGCATTTACTAAATCCTTATTACATGCAAGGCTTTCCCACAAGAGCATACTTGCTTAATTCATTTTCCATTTCTTGCTTTCTACCTACCTAATGGGCAGAAAGACTCCCAAAGTTCTTTCAGATATACGGGATGCTAACATGGCCTGAAATTTAAGTCAAAACCTTTTGGCATGGAGGCATGATGTATATTTTGAATAACAATTTGCATAACAAAATGGATAACACTATTGAAGGGTAGCAAGGATTACTCTTTAAAAGAGGACTGTTTTCAAAAGAAGAAATGCAGATTATCAAAAGTCATATGAAGGAATACTTCAGTTCTCTAGAGAAACACAAATTAAAACATTCCTTAGGTTTCACCTCATTCCTCTTAAATTGTGAAAGATGGAAAAAAATGGTCACTATTGAAGGGGCTATAGGAAGATAGTCACACTCATGTACAGTTGGGGAGGCTGTGGATTCATCTAGCCAGTCTGGAAAGTGATTTGAAACTTTACTAGAAAAGATGCTAAACTGTATATACCCTTTTATCCTTCGTATTGCTATTGAGCCTATTTACTATGTGCAAAAATAATTACAGAAACACTTTTTGTGGGAACAAAGTTATTGGAAGGAAAAAATATATGCCTTTCATCTGAATGTCTGAACAAACTGTGGCATGATAACAGAATAATATTGTACTGCAGGAAATGATGAATATGAAGAATTCTGAGAAATTTGGGAAGATTTGAATAAACGAATACAGATCAAAACAAGCAGCACCAAGAAAACAATTCACAGAATGATTACAATATTGTAAAGGAGTATGGCTAATCTCAGCTTCGGAGGACTCTCAGTGAAGTATGCCTTCCCGGATGTCAAGAAGACCTGAGAGAGACTTGGCCTCAGTCACTTACTGGCTATGTGAGCTTGTCAAGTCATGTAATCTCTGTTTGCCTCAGTTTCTTCACTTGTAAAATGGGGATAACAATAGCACCTACCTTCCAGGGTTGTTGTGAGGACCAAAGGAGATATTATTTGTAAAGTATTTAGCACAGTGACTGGCACATGGTAGGTGCTTAATTTATGTTTATTCCCTTCCTCTTTTCTTCTCTTGACAGAGGGATAGAAAAGAAAGATTTGGATTAGGACACATGTTATCAGATGCAATCAAGATGTTGGTCTGATTTGTTTAATTACAGTTCTTTTTATCTTAGGGAGGACTCGGGGAAGGAGATCATTGGCAAGTGACTTGTACACACAAAAAGCAGCAATGATATATTTATTTTTAAACAATGTCTGTTGAGAGGAATTAAAAAAAAACCATCCAAGACATGAATTTGATAGGAACATAACATTGTGTCTCTTCTAAATAAAGTTTGACTTACAAGTAACCTTTGAATTGCCAAATGCCAGACTTTTAATTGCCCCTCTTTACTCAGGAGCATGTAAATCAAACTTTATTTCATGGCATATGTTTTTCTTCTGCTAACTTGGGTGACTTAGAAGTGCACAAGGTTTTGTTTTTCAGTTGGGTTATTAATGGGCCTAAACATTTCCCAGAGCACATGATTTAATATGATTTGAATATGTGTTATATTTACTGGATGTTGCTAGAGTTGCTGAACCAAGTGTACTCCCTGCCTATTGCCAGCCTTATTATATACAATACCTACAGTGTTTCACGTTCTTTGTGGGTATGCGTGGCTCAACAGGGTAACCTGGGTAGAGGTCTGAAAGAATAATATTTCCAGAGGAAGGAATAGAAAGGAAAATGGCCTTTTACATCTCCTTTCTTGATAATCCCTTGGAGTTTTCCTCTCCCTGATATCATATATGTCGATCTGGTATAGGTTTGGAAGATGGAGTATAAGAATAATGCTGCTTTTGATTGTGTTAATTAAAAAAAAAGGTCTTAGCTGAAAGACCTACCTATACTTTTGGAGACCAAGGTTCCTAAGTCTGTCCAGCCCAGCACCCAGTTCATTGACTCTTCTTTGGCCAAACTTCTTTGGGCACCTGACCAGTCTCCAGAACACAGGCTGTAACAGTTTAAGTAAGTAGTTGTCTTGATTCCCTGCTAATTGATTACATTCTGAATAATTTGTCACTCCTTTCCCTTGATGATCATTTCTAAAACTTTTTTGTCTGAGATCTATTTTTGCAATCAAGAAACCATCCTCCCTACCCTCAACCCTCTCGCCCCCCAATTTGTCTTTACTGGTTTCTTTTTCCCTTAAAAAGGATTATTTGCTCTTGATGCAATGTTGTATAACTTCATGAAGGAAGTGTCCAGAGGTAGATCCTCAGCTGAGGGGTACTTTGTGGTTAACAATGCAAAAAGATTGAATAAATAGGGATAAATGTAAAGTCTTATTCTTGAATTTTAAGAAGAAACCAACTGTACCAGGATAAGATGGGAGAAACTAGGCTATGTGAAAAAAGAGGCCAGTGAGTGTACTTCAGGTTCAATTTGAGTCATTAGTGGGATATGGAACTCATCGTAACTATTGTAATCTTAGGTTCCAGTGATAGAAATACAATGGCCAGAACAAGAGAGGCCACAATCCTACTGAACTCTGTCCTCTCTGGAAACTAATGGAACCACCAACTAGCCAACACGAGTTAGAGGCTGTGTGGTTTTATGCTGAGGAAGACAAAGGGAATCGGATATTGCAAACTGGGGTGAGCAAAGTCTAGTCCTCTTTGAATACCATATGGGGAGACCAGAAAAGTCTAAACACAGGGGTAGGATTCCTTTGAAATTAGGTCCTCGGCTCTTGGCTATCTGTGAGACCCTCTAGCTTTGTCTTGAGCTATATCTCCCCCCTCCTTTTCTGGGTAAAGGGGTTATGTATCAAGGAGTTTCTGTCATTAGTCATTAGGCACGTGATCTTTTGGAACTTATTTTTGAACAGGAGGGTCACAGTGGACTCCCATTCTTCAACCTGGTACTGTTTACCATTACAGACCAGGGAGTCTGTCTTCATCTGTCTCCCTATTTACCTCTATATGGATTACAGAGATGCTATCATTTGACCAGTGCCTATAAATTAATTTTTATCTTCTTGATATTCGCTTTATATGTCAATCTCTCTTGTCTCTGATTTAATTCCTGTAGGGAGATAAGTGAACTTACAGAAATTCTGTTGTGTTTTTTTAAAGTGACTTTCAGTCAATACAACTTGAGCATTCAAGTCGAGACCCTTCAAAGACCAAATTGACAAATGTTAAAAGGCTAAAGAAATTGGCTGGCTCTGCTGCCTGACCCGCTGTTGTTCTGCTATAGTCTTAGACTGTACAAGTGAGGCAGCCAAGTACACAGAAGGAGCAACGAGGGTGTCAAAATGCAGCACTCACGACCATTTCTCAGCTCTGTGACTTACTGGCAAACTAGGCAGCTCACCTCGGCCTTGGTTCGCCATTCGCAATTCTCTACAGAGAAGAGCAAATGCAATACAGAAAAAGTAGAAGATGCCAGGGCTTACCACGGGAGATAACAAAGCACTCACCCTGCGAAGCCTCTGCCCTGACCACTGACTTGTAATACCTGCCAAAGGAATTTTAAATCCCCAACATTAAAGACAATGCAATTCCTCCTGGATGCAGCTGTATTTTATCAATGTATTACTCTTAATGACTGCACGAATATTGATGATAATGAAGCATATTGCAAACAGGTGCACTTCATTCCGCCCCTGGTGGCCCTGGACAGCTGCTCCTGTTATGTGATATCTCAGCTGGGGTGGCAGCTGGAGTTGCAGAACATTTCCCTGGGGTAGCAACCGCACCCCACCCTCTCTCCCTGCGCCCGCCCATTTCTACCCCATGCCACCCCTGTGGACCTACCCTGATCACAACAGCAGCTTTTTGATAATCCTAATACACACCTGCAGTTCAATGGTGGCAGTATGCCAACCCAGGACTCTTCACTGCAATCAAAAATGAATCTCAAAGTCAGGGGGAGGGAGGGCATCAAGGACATTGCCAATAATTCCATGCCCTTGCTATCATCTTGACCTACCTGAAGTGCTACTGCTGTCTGCCAGGTCCCCGATTATATGGGCTACAAAACCTTTGTCCATTTTTCAGTTTGAAGTCAGGCACAAAAGAAGGCAACCCAAAGGAGTGTCTGGAAGAGGGTACTTCTCTGGGAGAGCAATAGGACAAAAGGTTTCTCTGACTTGGAAAGAAAAAGAAAGAAAGAAAGATAGGAAAGAAATAAAGAAAGACCTTATCTGAGAAAGATCTGTTCATGTCCTCTCCTAGACTATAAGAAGTTCTAAGCTGAGAGTTGGGAGGAGTTGTCCATTGCCAGGACTGCTTGAGGCACAGCAGAGAGTATTGGGTCCAGTGGCTAGATCATCCAGGATCACAAATATGCCAGCAGTACTGATGCATTCCAAAGAGAGGCAAACACTTTTATAGCTAAAAACGAAACAGAATCCCCAGCAACAACCCATTCGCCCTCTCTGCCACCAGAAAACAAAAACAAAAAGCAAAAACCCTCAAACGCCCAAACAACAGAGGGAATTGAAGGATCCAGGCACTTACTAGATCTGGAGATTTATGATCATGAGATACAGCTTGGGTTTTCTCCAGGCCTGTAAACAGATCTTGAAGGAAAACAGAATGTCCTTCTCTATGTTCGTGATGTTCCTAAACTCCTATCTTCTGAATCTCCCTGAACTTTTCAGTGTGGCCTCCATTGTGTTTGTGCTTCACCATGGCTTTTAGTGGATTCCTTCCATGAGCTAAATTAGCTCATAAAATGTGATTGCCCAGATGAGCGTACCCAGATGAAACTGAGGGTCCTCCTTTTTTCCTCTCTAACCATTTGGGCCAGGAATACTTGTAGTCCCAAGATTCCCGAGCCTGGAGTCTAATATGAACATCAGGCAATATAGCAGTGACTAATTGTTCAACTTTGATTTCATATCTAGATATGATTACAGAAATGTCATGTTTACTCATGATAAAGAAACACTGAAATGTCATTAACAGTTTCAGAAACATCCTGTCCCTGCAATTAAAAAAAAATTAATGGAGTGTGTAGCTTCCTTTTGAGTCTTCCAAGCTGGTATCCTGCTTTCTTTTATTTTTCTTTTGTCTTTTCCATGAATTTCCTTCTTGAATGAATGAACTCATCAGCCCATATTTTGGGTGCTATTTACATTGAAAAGCTAATCATTTTAGAGGAAGGGAGCTTACAGAATTTAAATGGTTGTCATCATCACCAGGCAGGCATATTCTTTCCCTACACTTTGGGAGCAGAGATCCAGCTTTGGCTAGTCCAGCCAGGAGCTTTAGGAAAGGTGCCATTCTGTCTGGTCCTCTATAAGCCTGATGATGTTGGTTAAAGAAAATCAGGCTGAGGATGTCCTTGTAGCTAATATAGACTCAGTCTATTGGATACAGAGGTTGTTCATTTAGGTACTGGCTACATTATTATTAAAAATGTACTCATTTTTAAGTGGGTAAACATCAATGTAAATACTAGTCATTCTTTGAACTAGGAACTCGAGAAGCATTTTCACAGTCAGATCTAGAACTGAATGGGACCTCAGAGGCTGTTTAATCTAGCCACTTCATTTGAAAGGTGGAAATTGAACTCAGAGAGGGTAAGTGATTTGTGCATAGACACATAAATAGTAAGCATCTGAGACAGGATTTGAAGCCTGGTCCTTTGGCTCCTGAACACCAGTGTTCTTCTTTTGACTATATCTCATTGCCTTCTAGATATGCCAATTTTACCTATGAGAGGGAAATATAATGATAAAGAGGAGACCTAGTCCAAGGGTTCTTAATCTAGAGTCAAAAGTTACCACAGATATTTTTCCTTGCATAAATTTCTGGAGGTTTGCGAATTTGGATGGGGAAAAACTTACATATATATTACAATATAACTGGCTTGCTTTGTAATCCCATATATTTTGTTTTACACACTTTAAGACATGATTTTGAGAAGGGAACCATAGACTTTTTTTTAATAATTCTGACAAAGGGCTCCATGACCAAGAAAAGGTCAAGAATTTCCAGTTCTAATGCAACTCTGTTATCATATAGAAAAACAATGACATAGGGATATTGAGTCACTTGTCCAGGACTGGGTAGTTAGTCCCAGAGTTGAGACTAGAACCCAGAACTTCCTATTCCGGATTCAAGGGTACAATATCTTGTATTGTATTGGTTATTTTTAGCTTTTATTTATTTTCCATTGTAGTCACAGGATATGGGCTCCTCTTGGCTAAAACAGAAGACCCTCTTAATGGCAGGCTCCTCACATCCTGAATCCTGAGGTTCCAGGGTATAGGTAACTCTCTGGCTCACAATTTGTTCAGTTTGTTCCCCTCTCCATACTGAAATCTTAAAAGGCATATAAGGAGTAAAATGAATTAAGTTAATAATATTTTCTAATTTCTGTCTTTCTTCAGTATTATTCTTCTTAGGTCAGGATGCTATTTCAGAAGCTATTTTTACCCATGATAAAAGAACTTTTATTGACATTTTCTAACCAAAGAAAGTACAAGTTTAGAGTTTATTCAACAAATATTTGTTGAGTATCTGCTAGATACATTTTATCAGATTTAAAAGTATTTTAATGGTTAGACTCAGGAACTCATAGCTCTAGAATTGAAATGACCCCCAAAGTCTGTTTTGTCCAACCCTCTCATTTTACAGATGAGAAAATTGAGGACCCAGATGGTTAAGCGATTTTTTGGTTCAAATCAGCTATTCATGAATCTATATTTAATTCATATATTTAAAAAGAAAGTACAGATTGTTGACTTATTTAATTCAAGCCATTGGGGAAATTTTAAGAAGGAAGCTCTAGTCAATGATTCAGAATTTCACCAAATCACTAGCTTTTTTTCTGTCCTGCAATTTGTTATAGTGTATTTGGATAATGTGACCCCCCAAACCCAAGATTTACATAAGAGCACTTGGGGGAAAGCGGTCTCTAGAGTGCCTAGTATCTCATAGATACTTCAAAGAACTTCCTCATTAATAGTAGTATGATTGCATATTGCTCTATCTAAGCACCAACAAATAAGACCATAAAATATTTTCAAATTTCATTCAATGGCAACATACATGGATAGGAAATTTATTTCTCTCTTTCAGTGATCAGTAAATCATTATATATTTTCCCAGAGTTAGTCATAACTATGGCAGGGTAGCTGGGTCTTTGTCTTTAGAGAGTAATGATAGTACTGTCACTCCTCTAGTAAGTTCAAACAGTTGATCTTAGCTTTTACTTATTAAATATTAGGGATAGCTAAATGGTACAGTGGGTAGAGTACCAGGTCTGGAATGAAGAAGACTTATCTTCCCGAGTTCAGATCTTTCCTCAGACACTTACTAGCTATGTGACCCTGGGTAAGTCACTTAACTCAGTTTCTTCATCTGTAAAGTGAACTAGAGAAGGAAATGGCAAACCACTCCAGTATCTTTGCCAAGAAAACTCTAAACGGCATCATGAAAACATGACCGAACAACAAAAAACCAGGAATTATCAACTATCATTGTTTTCTCTTTCCTTTTCCACCATTACCCTGTCTGGCTGTACTCAAGGTATATTTTCCCCTGCCTTTTTTCTCTTTTAATCTCATAGAATCTGAAATTTCTTTCCTCACTTAAATGAATTTGTCTTTAAAAAACTGATTGGAGGGGACTTTCACTGTTATTCACCCATATGACCATTTTGTGGTGCTGACACCAGATTATAGAATGTCAGTTAGTATTGTATACAGAGCTTTTAACTCTTAACAAATTCTCAAAGATATGGAAATAGATCTTATAGCCATTGTCACTTTCAAAGTTGTTAAGAAAACATTGATTAGAACCCCAACTCCCAGCATTCTGCACTTATAGCTCACCCTACTATAGACTGACTCCTTTGCCTAAATGTGAGAGGAAACTATCAAAATATAAAGCAATCCTTTAAATATTGGTTTCCCATACCATACTACTTGAAGTTGTTTTTTGGAGTAGAAAAAGACCTGTTTGCTGAGAGATGCTAGAATAGTCAGCATTTGAATGGAAGCATTGGACCAAAGATAACCAGTGAAGGTCTATCTTTGTTTGTGTCCTTCTTAGAAAATGGAAGTCGTAAGTGTTTGGATACAAGTCACACATCTCTGTGTAGAATGTACTCCTTTAAATCCAGATTAAATATACCATTTTGAAGCCTGACCTTTCAGAGTAATTAAAGATTTCTACTTCATGGCTTTTATAGACATGCTAACGTAGACTGAAGTAGCTCTTTAATGATTAAGGTGGGCTGAGTGGGGAATTTTTTGCTTCATGAAATTTAAGGAGAAAATGCTGGACAGTCTTCCAAAGCCATCAGCGGCTGCAATTGTTTTAGGTTTGCAGTTCTGGGTGCCACGAGCTCACCTCTACCTTCAGGAAGAAGTACTGTAGGTATTACCAGAACATTGAGAAAGCCTAAGGGAAAAATCAGTCCAATAAAGCAAATGGGAACGAGGGAACAATGGGGTAAAACCAGTACAAACCATTTCATACCATGACTCTAAAGCCTCTTTTACTTTTCAAGTGATTTCATGCCTACTATATATCATTTTATTCCTACCACTAGGTGCCATGCTACAACTGGAAGGGACTTTAGAGATCGTTAAGTCCAACTTTATTATCTTTTAACTGAAGAAAAATGAGTCTCAGAGAAGAAGAGTCATTTATCCATGATCACAAAGAGAGCTAATGGTGAAGCCTAGATTAGAACCCATTGAGTGTTTGGCCCAACAATACCACTACTAGGTCTATATAGCAAAGAGATCAAAGTTAGGGGAAAAGGACTTATTTGTACAAAAATATTTATAGCAGCTCTTTCAGTGGTGGTAAAGATGCGGTAACTGAAGGGATGTCCATCAATTAGGAAATGGCCAAATAAGTTGTGGTATATGATTGTAAATGGCATGCTGTTGTGCCATAAGAAATGACAAACAAGATAATTACAAAAAAGCCTGGAAAGACAAAAATGAGGGATGCAAAATGTAGTGAGAAGAAGCAGGAGAACATTGTACCCAGAAATAGCAATAATGTACAGCAATCAGCTATGAAGAACTTAACTATTATCAGCAATGCAAGGATCCAGGAAAACCCCAAAATGAAAAAAGCTAATAGCTTCCTTAGAGGGAACTGATGGAGTCTGAATGTGGATTGTTGCATATCATTTTTCACTTTGTCTCTCTCATAAGTTTTTTTCTTGTACAAATAATAACTGTCTTCTTTCACATGACAAACATGGAAATATGTATTGCATGATAGCACATGCATAATCTCTATCAAATTACCTACTGTCCCAGAGAGGGTGGACAGCTGGGAGGGAGGGATGGAGAGAATATGGATCACAAAATGTCAGAAAATGATTGTTAAAAATTGTATTGCTATGTAATATTTATGTAATCTGGAGAAAAAGAATCCATTGTGTGTTCTGATTCCTAGCTAGCCCAGGACCCTTCTTGCCAGAGCTTATGTTTTATAATCCTTGAAGAATTTTACAAAGATAAGTTATTATTATTAGTATAACAAATCAACAACATCTATTGAGTATGTAGTGTAAATATTTTTTACAGTATTATAATGTCATAGTATCCTTTTGGCATGTGTTTATAGTGCATTGGGGTAGAGTAGGATGAGTGATAAAGGAGAAGTAGAGAAACACAGAAGGAAGTGAAAATGGGATTCTTATCCTTTTGGAGTTGACATTCCAACTGGGAGACATATGAAACATTAGTAGCAATTACAAATGCAAATAAGGCAAGTGACTTTTTGGAGCATTGTTTCCTTACCTTTAAAGTGGGACGTTTGGATTGGATCAATGGATCTCAACCTGTGGACTCTGTGTATACAAATCCATATACAAGCAGTAAACCTTCTGAAAGTGGAAGAAAGGACTTATCTAATGCATACTTTATTGCTATTTCTCAAAACTATCCAAATATTGTAATTAGTAAAAATCAAAATTTGTTTAAAAGTGTTTCTAAATTTATATATTTTTGTCATGTATTTTCATAGCTATAAAGCAACAGATATTGTACTGAAATTGCACCTATATCTGTACACATATACCTATTTATTTCCATATGCATGTCTATAAACATATATGTACATATAGGTAAGTAAAATAATTTGTACCTTTTGAGGCTTTTTGTAAAAATAAGATGATGAAGATATGATAATGGGTGGTCATGGTGATTGTGTGTTTCTTTCATTTGTCAGGGTAATTTGCATATTAAGTCTTATCTCTCCTTATAACAAGAATTCTTCATTTGGCATCTATGAATTTTTAAAAAATATTTTATAACTATATCTCAAAATTGATAATGATTTCCTTTGTGTTCTCATATATTTTATTTCATGCTTTTAAAAACATTATTCTGTGATGTCCATAAGTCACACCAGACTGTCAAAGGAGTCTATGACAAAAAGCAGTTCAGAATTCTTGCTTTTTCTACAAGTTGAGGCATATGATTTTGATGGAATACTACTATGCCATAAGAAATGATGAGTAGAGTAATTTTGAGAAAACATGGAAAGACCTACCCCAAATTATGAAGTGAAATGATCAGAACCAAGAGAACATTACATACAACAATGGAAATATTGTTTGAAGGATAACTTGTGTATGTCCACCTCCAGAGAAAGAACTGATAAACAGAAACAAGCAAACCTATATATGTATGTGTGTATATATATATATATTTTTTTGTTTTGTTTTTTGTTTTTTTTTGCTTTTTATTTTTGTTTTTCTCAAATGTTGCCTTCTTTAGTGCAGGGAGGGAAGGGAGAGAGAGAAATTCCTGGAAACTGGTAACAAACAAATAAATAACATTTTTAAAATAAAAAAAAAAAAAACCCTTGCCCAGTTGGATGATAGGCTTTTTCATTATTAGTGGAATTCAGTTATCCGGAGACAGAGAGGAGATACTTAGAGGATTCTTGGTCTTTCTTATGACTATTAAATCCCTTCAAGTAGGCAGCCACCTCTTTGACCTATGAGTAAGGTTCTTAAAAGCATACTGACTCAGTAGTTTCATTTAAAGTTTGCCAAATCTCCACTTTCTGAAACTTTGGAGAGGGGAAGGGGTTGTATTATTGAACTACAGTGAAGAAGTCATCCTGACACCCTTGTTCTTTCAAAGCCTTTCCCCCCATGGGCCGACTTTATGGCAAAGTTATTAAAAATTAAAATGGTGAACTAGAAGACTAGAAGAGAGGTGACTTGATAACATTCTAAATTTGGATGTTTATATTTCCCAGAAGTCCTTGGTTTGGGGAGACTGCTTAAAAGGGACACTCCTATTTCCCTAGGACTGTGTCAATGCATTTGTTTCCTAGGGAACCTTTTGTTTGGAAGAATATCTTGGTTAATATGTCTCTCTTTCTTTCTTTACAAACCTAACCAAGAAGATTTTAATGAATAATATTAATAAAAAAGAACAAAAAACACCTCATCAGCAGCATACTAAAAATACCTTCCCAGTATGCTTCTGATGTAGAAATGTATAAGAAGTTAAAGGCCAATGTTGAGGGAAGTGGTTAGGAAGCCTTACATAAGCCCCGAGTCTTGTACTTTGAGGATGAAACCAGAGAAGTTTGACTGTGGTGATGGCAAGCAGTGTGCTTCAGTGGAAAGAATTTTTTTCAGTGGAAATTTCAGTGGAAAGATTAAAAATGCTCCAAATCACTATTGTTCAGAGAAGTGCAAATTAAAATAACTCTGAGGTACCACTTTACATCCATGAGATTGGCATGACAAAAAAGGAAAGTGATATATGTTGGCGGGGATGTAGAAAAATCGGGACATTACCACACTGCTGGTGAAACTATGAACTGATACAACCATTCTGGAGAGCAAACTGGAACCATGTTCAAAAGGACCATAAAACTGTGCATACCCTTTTATCCAACACTATCACTACTAGACCTGTATTCTAAAGATATTAAAGATGGAGAAAGGAACTTACATGTATGAACATTTTTATATCTGCTCTTTTTGTGGTGGCAAGTAACTGGAAACTGAAGGGATGTGGGGAATGGCTGAACAAATTGTGGTGTATGCTTGTAATGGAATACTATTGTGCCATAAGAAATGATGAAGAAAATGATAAAAAAAAAGCCTCTGAAAAGATATATGAAGTGGTGCAAAGTTAAAGTAAGCAAAACAAAGAGAACATTGTACACAGTAATAACAATAATGTATGATGATCAACTGTGAATGACTTAACAGGGCAAAGATCCCAGACAGCTCCATGGGACTCATGACAAAAAAAGCATATCTATAGCCATAGAAAGAACATAGTCCAAAATGGAGATTGAAACATACCATCCTTTATTTCTTCCATGAATTTTTCTCCAGTGTAAGCAATATGTGTTTTGTTTCACAAGATGAAATGGAAATATATATTATATGATAATATATGTACAACCTATATATTAAAAAAAAAAAGAACGAACACAAGACTTGGAGTTTGGGAACTAAATTGAAATTCTGATTCTGCTACTAACTACTTGTCTTACCTTAGTCAAGGTTTTATCTTAAGAACTCAAATTTTCCCAACAGTAAAATGAGGGATTTCTCTCTCTCTCTCTCTCTCTCTCTCTCTCCATATAGACATTTGCGATGAATTTTGAAGGAGAGATTCCAAGAAGCAGAGATGAAAGGCAAGTAATTTTTTTTGCAAATTCAGAGAGACAGGAGATGGGATGCCATATGTAAGGAAAGAGCCAGGTCAGTTTTGCTGGATGATTCTTGATGATCTTTCAAGTTTTCTTCCAGATCTAAATCTCAACTCCATGATTCAAAGTCTGGGAAGTGAGGATTGCCTGAGGAATTTATGTGTTAAGACTAATCTGTGAGTGGGATGTTCCCAGAGGTGAGGCTTAAATGAGAAAATGGATATCAAGCACTTTGAAAACCTCAGAGCAGTATATAAATGCCAGTTGTTATTATTTTATTGGTGATCATTCATCCTTGTTTTGAATGGGACCATGACATCATGGGGTGATGTCTTGACTCGTGCATGAATTGGATTTAAATGAGGCACATTTGCACAAAGTTATCAGCCTCATTCTTTCTTCTGAAGTCATTGAAGTTCAGGGATGACCCTGGCATCTTCAATGTCTGACCAAGATCTAAGCTCTCCATGGCACTTGCTTCTGCCGCCTTCATGACCATTGGAATAAATTGCCGTCATCTGCCCATTCCAGCAGGGGAAATTTTCACTCACTTGAGGTAGTCATCCCTCTAACTCACCAACTGCCCTCCCCTCTTGGTTTAATCTGTCTATTGAGACAGTTATACTGGCGTACATGCTACTCTCTCTTGGTCATGTGTGTACTATAGCTTCTTAGAGCCACAGCTGAGAAATGGGTGAGAAGCAGACACCGAAGGTGATTGAGCAGCCCTGAAAAGAACTGGACTATTGTTTTATTATTATTATTAGTTCTAGTCTGATGATGACTTCATTCACACTTAGCCTTTCACCAAAGTCCTATTGAGCTCCAGCAATGTTTAGAAAGTGCAGTAAATGTTTGACAAACAGGTCTGGGGATATGAATGTATGCACTTATACTTTTAAGTTCAACCTGTTTTATTAATGTTTTCTAAAACCTAGTCAATCAACAAAATCAAGTCCTGGTTTGTAGCAATTCCTAATTTTTGAGTTTTAAATGCTTGAGTTAAAAGTGTAATTATTATGAGCAGTTTAGCACTGGCTCCAGCATGCCCTTAGAAGTTCCTCTGAAGCAACGACCATAATCTACCACAATTACTAGTGACCTTTTGAGGACCAACTCAGATAATCCTAACTGAGATGAAAGACCTTAGGAACCAGATGAAGGGACTATTATCATCAGAGGTAAATTTCTTACTTATCTTTCTTTTGGTGTCTTTGGATCTGATTCAATTCCATAAGCATTTATTTTCTACAACAATATGCAAAGCACTCTAACAGGAGATGAGGATGAAGAGAAAAAAATTATGTAGTCACAACCTTTACAATGCTTATAAGAGTAGCATTAAAGCATCGGTCAATAAATCAATCAATAAGCATTTGTTTAATTCCTACCACATATCACACATTCAATTAGGAGCAAGGAATATAAAAGAACAAAAATGAACAGTTACGACCTTCAAGAATCTTACGTTCTAAATGGGGGGGAATCATATATACTATATCTAGATATGTATATAAACAATGCAAACAAAAGAAATATAAAATAATTGGAGAGGAGGTAGAAAGTAACATTTCATCTGAGTTTTAAGGAAATGGTAATTCCAAGAGACAGAGTGGGAGTGTAGCCTTGTTCGTGGAGATAAGAGATGAAATGTCATATGTGAGGAATAGCAAGAAAGCCAGTTTGGCTAGTCCTTAGAGATTATGAAGGGGAGCAATGTGTAATGAGCCTGGAAAAGTAGGTTGGAGCCAGACTTTGAAGGACTTTATATGACAGACGTGAATACAAATAACTAATACAGGCCAGAAAGTGTTTAAGTACAAAGGGAAGGTCAAATGACCTGAGAGACTTAAGGAGTGTATCTGCAAAAGCAGAAGGAATTTTGTCACTGTATAGGTATGTAACATCTGTTTTCTCCTGGATATAGTAAGTATGAAGGGATGGAAGAATGGGGCCCTGGATGAAATCTTTGCGACTATACCTCAACCCATAGCAGAGAGGTGGTGAAATGGTACACGTATAAGATTTAAAAAAAAAAAAAAGGAACATTCCATTCCATTCCATGATTACCAGTTGGATTTTCTTGATCCTTTGCAATGAGGAAGACACAAAATGCTATGATCACTTCTGTGGAGATGGGGCTCAGGCTTGTGAGTGTTGAAGGCAAGAGCTCACTGACTCCAGACATGTTTTATTGGCTTTTCTAAAGAAATCCATAAGGGGCTGGTACTTTTTTTTATTACTTATAGCTTAAGCCTTTTGCAAAACAAAACAGATTAAAACATTTCCCTCTTTTGGCAAATACCAATCCCTACTTATTGCATAATATATGAAAATGTCCTATTCATAGGATACATTATTTTGTCTTTTCCTGAAACTGGCCTCTACTCAAGTCTTTCTCTCTCTCTTTTTTCCTTTTCCATATGAAATTGTCCTCCCAGTTTCCATTCTATAGTAATTTGTGATTCTAGTGGAACCATAGCTGTGTCTGCTGTACAAAGCATAGGGAATTTCAATTCTGAAGTATCCACATCTAAAGTCAATTTTTCCATTCTTTCTTCTTTTTCAAATACCACTTTTACCTCCCAGGTACCCACATGTTAGGCATGTACTTCCTCTTTATTTAGTTGATTTTTATTTTTTTGTTATTCAGTTGATTTTTAAGATGAAACATCTTTGTATTTCCAAATGGTCTTCTTGAAAATTTAACCAAATACTCTTCCTTCAATTAATAAACATTGTTAAAGCACCTATTATGTGTCAGGCACTGTATTAAGTGCTGGGGATACATAAGGAAGCTCTGTTCTCAAAAAGCTTATGAGGGCAACAACCAGCTAAGAAATATGTACAAAATAAGGTAAAGAAGAAATAATTAACAGAGGGAAGACAATATTAAGAAGGATTAGGGAAAGAGTGGGACTTAAAAGGAAGCCAGGGAGGAGGGAAGAGTTTTTCAGGTATAGTGGACAGTCAGAGAAACTGCCCTAGTAGAGAAATAGTCTATTGTTTGTAGAACAGGCAGGAAGCCAATGTCACTGGATGGAGGAGTACTTGGCCGGACTGAGGCACAAGAAGTCTGGAAAAGTAGAAGGGAGCTAGATTATGAAAGGCTTTGAATACCAAACAACATTTTGTATTTCACCTTAAAGGCAACAGAGAACCATTGGAGGTTATTGAGTCTCGGTGGTGGCAACATAATTAGATCTGTGCTTTACAGAAGTCACTTCAATGGTTCAATGCAGTATGCATAAGAATGGTGGGGGATTTGAGGCAAGCAGATCCACTGCTGCTTATCCCAATAGTCCAGTAAGGTGATGAGGGCTTGCACTAGGGTAGGGGCAGTGTCAGAAGAGAAAAGGGGGAATATCTGAGATATGTTGCAGGGCAAAATCAATAGGCCACGTTGGCAGCTTGGATATGGAGACAGAGAGTAGAGAGTCTTGGATGACTTCTAAGTTGTAGTAAAAGGGAAGGTAGGAGTTGGGTTTGGGGGAGGGGAAATGAGTTTTATTTTGGACATGTTCAGTTTAAGACTTCTGCTGGACATCCAGTTCAAGGTATCTAAAAGGTAATTGGATTTGTGAGCCTGTGGGTCAGCAGAGAGTTTGGATTAAAATTGGTAGATTTCAGAATTACCAGGATGGTAATTGATTCCAAGGATGCTGATGAGATTGCCAAGAGAAGTAGTACAGAAGAGAAGAGGGACCAGGACAGAAGCCTGTGGAATACCTAAAGCTAAAGAGTTTGATCTAGGAGAGGATCCAGCAAAAGAGACAGAGAAGGAACAGTCAGACAGAGAGGAGGAGAACCAGGAGAGAGTGGAGCACTGAAAAGCTAGGGAGAAGAAAGTAGCAAAGAATGCAATCGGCAGTGTCAAGGGCTGCAGAGAGGTCAAGGAGAATGAGGATTGAGAAAAAGCTCTTGGATGTAGTGATTAAGAGATAGATCCCTGGTAACTTTGGAGAAAGCAGTTTTGTCCGTCCTTTAAAACTCATTTCAAATAGCTCATGAGGTCCACTTCTGATCCTGGGGCAAAGTATGCACTTCATATCAGTAATACTCAAAACTTTCTTTTTTCCAGAACTATCTTTTTGGAAAATCAGGTTTGTTTGCTTGCAGAAAAGCTAAGCTTCTCTTTAAGGCAAATATGAGACAGATAATTTAGGGCATAGTTGATCTGCATAAAAACATAAAGAAGAAATGCTGAATCAGCTGCCAGCATGTCACATTTTCCTTCTTAAATTCAGACTAAATTTTCTTAAGGAGTATTTGGTCAAGCCTCTTTGGGCCATTACTTGGGACTTATTCATTTTGCAAGGAAGATTCTATGCTTTCTTTCCCTCTCTTTAGTAACTTTCCACAGTGACAAGGATTGCTCTCTGGTCTCTGATGCTTGAATAAATTGATCCCTTGCTGTCAGTGACCCTATTTGGTAGCACATTATTTTAAACGTCCATTACTATTAACATTAACTAATGGTTAATTACAACAGAATTCCTATGGAAGTGCATAAGAGAGTCATATGAATGCCAAATGAGTACATTAATGATTGGTGTTATCACAATGAATACCAAATGATTTCGTAATGACTGGGGAGGTAATATATAATAAAATAGGATTACTCCCTCTTTTATAGACTTATCATAGATTTAAACCTCATTCTTGGCCTCCATTCAGAAACCATGAGTTACCTGAGAACATTTCCCTGAAGATTTTTGAGAAATCTATGGGTTCTCAAGAAAATTCCAAATTCAGATACTCAGACTAGAAAAGCTAATCTGACTAGGTATTATTATTTGTCAATTTACACATTGCTGTCAAATACCGTAGAATTCCTACACAAGCCACAGGGGCTCTAGTTAACTCCAGTTAGTATATGTGAAATGAATAACTTGGTCTGTAAATGGAAAAATGAGTGGGCTAGATTTGTGTAATTCTGTTCAGAAATCAAGCAATTTTTTAATGCTTTCTGATGAGAAAAAAATTCTCTGAGATTCAGGGTTTCCAAATCCCCCATACTATGATCATCAGATTCTATTTTATTCTGCCAGAGAAAAATGTTCTACTGGCTATGGGGAAGTTTTCTATATTCCTTGGAATCTTTTGGAATGCCTTCTGGCCATTTTTCCACCTAGTGCTCAAGGATAATTTTTCTTGACTCATCAAAAATGTGCATTTTAAGCCTTTGGCCAGGTTCTAAGGATGCTATCTTTGGATTTACCCATTAAAAAAGTTTAATAGTACCTTTCTCATACAGAGCATCCTGTCATATTCATAATTAACTATGAGTAATGAAAAGAAAAATGTTATTTCAGATCTGAAAATGCATTTATATTGTAGATTATTTTTATAAGTTTGAAATTGTTATTCTTTAAAGTGCTATTATCTAGTCATTTTTTATTTTGTGTGTGTTCTAGTAAGCCAATATGGACCTCAGCCTTTTATAAGTAGGCCAATACAGTTTGTAATGCCTTCTGAATCCCTTTAAAAGTTGAAACATCAGATAGAGCAACTTTTTGATGCATACATTCTTATACCTAGTCTATGTCAGAAGGATGTCTTTGAAAACCCTCGATATATACTATGATATTTGCACTGATGCTCTCTTCTATTTCATTTAAATTTGCCAAATGATGATATTACCTGATTGACCTTGGAGGGAATAATCTCATCACTGGAGTCTCCCCATGTTGCTCATGGCAGCGGATTTGCTTTATTCTTCATTCAACAAATATTTATTGAGCATCTGTGGTTGTTGGGGCCTGTTCTGATTGGAAAAACTGTAGGATTGATTGATATCCTTTTGCTTCTCTTAATTCTCTTTGGTTTATTTATGTCCTTAGGTTTCTAGTTGCCTGATGTGTATTTACACTCAGACTTCATAGATGGGGTGTGTATATTTGTAAGAAAAAATGAGAGAGGGGAGAGAAAGAAAGATATCTTTTCCTTCCTTCTGATACTAACACTATTTCTGTTCTATTTTATTTCTTTTCTTTGCCAACTATAGATCATTGGTCCTTCTAACACATTATTCACTTAATTTCATAAATTTAGATCAGAATCCAACCCGAATCAGATCTGACTCAATCAGTTTACAGATGAGGAAACTAACTTGCCCAAAGTCAAACAGGATTTGGAACAAGGTCATTTAACTGAAAATGTAGTTTTATTTATCATGGCTATGCCATAATACCATGTTGCCCCTTGCTATTTCATGACATTTTGGGGCCTTCATATCCTCCAGTGAAGGTGGCTCTGTGGCATTCCCCCCCCCTTTGGGTGTATTCTTGGTTATTTCTTACTTTGTCCCTCCCTTCTCAATGTACGAGAACTCAGAGCTGTAGCAGAGAGAAGATACATCTCACTGCCTCTAGAACCAGCATTCTAAATCTGGGTGTGCAACCAGAAGCATTCTTTCTCGGACAGAAAATGGCACCAACTGTTTAGGATGCTGCTTGTTTTGCTGTACCAGAAGCTCCTGGCTCACAGATCCTTTCTAAGTAGTATATAACTGTCTATTTCTTCTTTACAGTAACAGAGTTGTATTCTGGCCTAAGTTTCCCCAGTGATTTGCAACATTAAAAAAATTGGGACCCTCCATCCCCTATCAAATGAAATAATTATACAATTATCATCATTTTTATTATACTATAATAATTATTATTGTGCCTAGCACAATTCCTAGTACAGAGTAGATGCTTTATTTATTCCCTTCCTTTTCCCTTCTTCTGAAAAAAATATGCATGGCTTCCTGAGAATTGGTGTCAATTTATAGAAAAGGACCTTTCTTTTTAGTTTGGTCCTAGACAATTGATTTTTTGCTCTGATACTTTGAGTTGCTAGTGCCAATGTATGTTCTAGGTTATTCCAGAAGAGCAAGAGTTCATGGAAATCACAAACCTTTCTTCTTAGAACATTCAATGAAATGGCAAGACAGCTCAGGCCAAGACCAGGAAGGGCAGAGATGGGGCTCAAAGCTTGCATTTGACAACCTTCTTGAGGTTGTGCATCATGTCTCCATCTGCATTTGAAATGGTATTTGTCTGGAGAAAGAGATAAACTTCTAGGAAATGCTTCCCCACTGGTCTATCCCTTTGAAGTGGGCCAGTGGGAACATGAAACCGGCCATGGCCTTAACCAGGCATTCCACAGGGGGACAAAGCACAAGAGGGATCAACAGAAGCAGCTGGAGTTGGAGGAGTTGGAGGCAGGGGTGTGGGCTGCCCTGGGGAGAGGAAAGCTGGGAAGTCTTTTTTGCCCCTCATTTGCCCCTTCCTAATAATAATGGGACATGACATCGCAGCAAGAGGGCTCGGTGATGACAAGGTCAGCTCCCATTCCTGAATCTCCTTCCTTGTCTCCTATGAGATTGTTCCTCCAGTGTTTTTAAGTTTGTTCAGTGTGAGACCAAACTTAACAGTCTCATGCTTCGCTCCTGACGGATGAGGGCACCCATCCCTGTCAGACTGAGGACCTCCACGGGGGGGCACCCTGTGGCACCCCCTTTCCCTCCTTCCCAGAACAGAACTGCTTTTATCTTAGTTAAGATCTACCCTGGGCTATAGCATTAAGGAAACTTGGTTCATGAATGATTAGTTTGGAAATTTGTTTATTCAGCTCAGAGATTTGCTGTTCTGTTTTAACAAATACAGGAAACCTGGTGTCTGTGAACTGAATGGATGTGAAAACCTGAATTAGTCCTAGGAGACACAGAGGGTGAAGGGCTAAGAGGTCAAGAGGCCATTTCACAGGAGCAGGGTAGACGCAGTAAACATTTCCATTTGTGAATGAAAAGGCAGGGTTTTTTTTTCTTAGTAGTTTCATTTCAAACAATAACAGTTTATGAAATGACATCGAAGGGAGATGTTGAGCGGTAGAGCCCTTGGGAGTTTGTTCCAAATAACTAGTGGGAAAGAACATCAGGATCTTGGAATATGACAAACTTCCCAGAGCATCCGCAAAACAATAGAGAACCTTCAAGAAAAACCAGAATGAGAGAGGAAGGAATTTATTATTTTTTGGAAGGCGTGTGACTTCTGTATGTATCTGTTTACATTTGTGTATGAATGTGTGTGTGCGTTTGGTCATCAGTGTCATGGGATGAGGAGGAAATGGGGAGAGATATTTAGTTCTATGAAATATCAATATAAAGGTACTGCATAGCTCTAGGAAGATTCTACGGCAATGTTTCCCAAGTATCTTTCTCTCTGCCATAATTGAGGTTGTAGAGAAACAGAGGGGAAAGAAAGAATATATACGTGTGTGTGTGTGTGTGTGTGTGTGTGTGTGTGTGTGTGTATATGTATACATATATATATTTTTTTATATATATATATTCCTGTTATATCTAAGGATATAACCATGGACATCTCCTTTCAGCTATAGGTTCTATAATCCAGGCCCAACATTTTATCCTTAATGCTAATAACATTAGCCATAAAAGGAAAATTCAAAAGTGTAGCCCCTTACTATGAAGTACCCCTATGACTACTGTAGCAATTGAACTGTTTGGTAGCCATAGATGTAAGTGAATAAAGAACCTCTATTATAGAATGAAGGCCTATAGATACTGTTTTTAATGGCTGTGCTATTTTTGAAAAACATTCCTGCAGCATTCCCTGGAGTGAAACTTGGG
Source organism: Gracilinanus agilis (assembly GCF_016433145.1). Lineage (NCBI taxonomy): Eukaryota > Metazoa > Chordata > Mammalia > Didelphimorphia > Didelphidae > Gracilinanus > Gracilinanus agilis. The sequence goes on from NC_058130.1 coordinate 580,739,091, forward strand.
ACAATATTAAATTCGATGAATCACAGCAGCCTCCAGAAGGACAGGGCAGGAGAGTCACTCCGATGGGGCCAGAGCCAGGGAAGCAAGCGGGCTCTGTTTCCTCCAGTGACAATAAATATGTTGGGCTTGCTGCTCTTCAGGGCTGAAGCCTCTTGCTAGAAAGTAAGAAAACTGTAATATAAAATGTCTCCTCCCTTTCTTTCAAGTTTCCTCCTCCTCCATATCTTATACTCCTCCTTCCACTCTCCAGTACAGGAAGGGACATGCTGGGCTTCTTTTTCCTTCCCAAACACTGTAGAATTCCTTGACCATCACCCCTTCAAACACTATTTATTAACGGATGCTAACTGGAATGGTGGGGGCTGTTGTACTTTCATTCAGTTCCTTGCTTAACAGAAATCTTCAGGCTCACTCCAGAATAAAGGAGAATGACTACACAATAATGTAGATAAATGCATCTTTGCTCATCCTGAGTAAGCTTTGAGTTTTTTTTTAGGTTGCATTGCTTTTGACATTTCCCCAGAATCCCATAGTAAGTGTGAGTTAATAAAATCTTGCCTAAATAATCCTTTCCTGGAAGGGATATTGCCTCTTCTAGAAATCCCCTTTCTAGTCAGAGGAATTTGAAAAGAGGAAACAAGAAATCTTGGGGAGAGACAGAATTTTCTTCTCCTCCTCTGTTTGGATAAGTCTTCACCAGGTGCCTGGCAACAAGGTTGGCTTCCCTCAGGTTGGGAGTGCCACCATCATTTGTGTTCCTTGAGATGCAAAAGTCCTGCCAGATCCCAACTCTTATTAAAAGTGGATTCCATCTTCCTGATCTTCTTGTTCATCGTCTTCTGGTACCTTTGAGTTTGGTGGGTTTATAGGCATAGCTGGCATGTCATTGATCAAGAATATCCCTTAGTTGATAGATAGATTCGGTGTTCAAGATTTGGGGCTCTAGTTCTGTTCACTTCAGTTCTGCCACTTAATAGCTAGGTGATATTGGGTAACATTGCTCTCTCTAAATCTCAGTTTTCTTATCTATATAATGGACACAATATTATAGGTTGTAGTGAGGTTTAAAAAAGATCTTAGCTAGAAAACACTATATGAATCTTATACCATAATGAGGAAGAATAGCATTCTGGCTCTTTTGAGGGGAAGATTTTGATTTTACTCTATCTCTCCTGCATAAGCAGATTGCTCTCGAGTACCATTTCTAATAATTTCGGCTACCCTTTCTATCATGTTTTGCCCAAGCTGGAACTATCTCACTCATATATTCTAATGTACCCAGAATGGGGGACTTTCTGTAACTTCCTAAATTCACCTAAGTGCAAGATAGTTAGCAAAAGGGAAAAAGGAAGCTCAACTCTGGCATCTGTAGAATCAGAAAGTGAGGCCAGCTCCAAAGCTTTTGAACTGTATTGCTTTTTTGGGTGATTTTCCCCCCATCTAAACCAGTTGGTGTGAGAGAAGAGGGTAGAGGGGAATGGGAAGCAGGTTGAACACGTTAAAAACTGGTAAAAACTCTCCATAACAGGTTGGCAGGAAAGTAGGCAAGATAAGAATTATAGCCCTGGATAAAAACAAGGAGGTCTATGACCCCACAGGGTGGTTGGGAGGGACAGGGCACAGGATAGCCTATACTAATCAATCTATCCCATAATTTCATAATGAGAATTAGATTAAAAAAACACTTCTTAAAAGGACATTTCTGTTCTTGCAGAGAGGAATAATAGACCTATTACCTCCAGCATTGTCTTCCTCACCCATCTCAGCTTGTTGAAAACCTATTTATCCTTTAAAGTTCATCTAAAATGCTGTTTCTTCCATGAAGTTGCCTTGATCCCTTCAGCTGGAAGCAGGACTTCTTCCTTCTTTCAACCCCTTCATCATTTTGCATACCCTTAATCACACTTAACACACTTAGTCTTGTATTCTTGTCACCTGAGGACACGTCTTCTCTCTTCCACTGGACTCGATTCCTTGAAGGCATAGAGAGAACCTTATTTATCACTGTAATAGTAGCAGCAGCACCTACCACAGGGTCTCGTACTGGAGAAACACTGCATGAGTGTTTGTTGAATGGACACCTGAATAGTTTGGTTGACAGGGGAGTTAGACAAATGAAGAGTAAGGCCAGAGAAAAGAATTTCAGTTAGCACTGTGGAAGGGAAGAAGGATTTCACCTAGGCCAAATAATAGCTAGCATTAGTAATATGGCATTAATATAGCATATTAAGGTTGGTAAAGTGCTTAGCATGTTATCTTATTTGATCACAGGGAGGAAAATAGTTTTAGGGACTTTTTTCTTTCTCCAGCCTCACTAGTGTTCACAACAGATGATTTACTCCCCAGTGTTTGTGTCACCATTTTTTATTTCTAGAAGAAATTTCACTCACTATGGTTATATAGATTTTAAACTGGAATCTGCCCCAGCCATTTTGTGATCATCTACATTGTTTGCTTCTATACTCCTGGAACTCGTAGACCTTGACTCCTAACAAGCTGATTTACACTATCCCACCCCAGCCTGTTCTGTCCTGATTGAGGACATGATCATTTATTCTATATTATAACTAGTTTGTCCAGTCCTTACTTTAATTTTTCCCCTTTCCTGGCTATTAACCTTGCCATGCTGTACCTTCTGGACAATTGGACTTTTCCACCTAGATAGGCAATTTCCCCCCTACCTCTCTTACCCCAGACTTCTAGCTCTGAAAGGGTAAATAAAATGATGCTTCCAGTGCTGCTATAGAGAGGGTATGTTACTATGCTCCCTTAAAGATCCATTTACCATCATTGTGGCTTCCCAAACCAAATTTCTCCCTGGCTACTACACACACACACACACACACGTGTGTGTGTGTGCATATATAGTCTCCTTTTATTCAAGTGCGAGTGTGAATTCTTTGAAGGCAAGAAATGTCTCATTTTTCTATATCTACCCTCTAGGACTTAGCAAAAGATTTGGTATATGTAATAATGTTTTTCTTCATTTATTTATCTAGGAACAATGGAATCTTAAATGTATAGAGTTCACTCCCAGACTAGCCCCAAATGTTTTTAGCAATTAGCTAATTAACTCTCACTGAGCCTCTCTGAATTAGCTGGGAAGTTGGTGTTTTTAGCTTGGGCCAGTTGAAAAGAAAGTGGAAACTGGACTAAAGTTGTGACTTGCCTGAGGTCATAGAGTGAGTTAGTAGCAGAGACTGAAGTAGAACTGAAGCATCTTAATTCTTGCTCCATCCCTGGAACAAATCAGGAACAAAGCCCTTGCCCCATTAAGTCCCCACTAAGAATGAAAGATTCCCTTCAAAGAACTCACATCCCACGAATCTATTTGTTAAGTGCCCAGTTGTCCAAACATTTCTCCAGCTGTGAGTCACTGAAGGATCATACATTTGTGGGATGAGTCATCCTTTATAAACTCTCTTTCATGGAAAATGTCATCCTCCATCCTGATGACACATCAGGTATTGATTGGGTTGATTCATCAGTGAGGGGAATGATTAATTCACTTAATCTCAGTGTGAGCAGAAGCATTCCTGGTCTCACAGAACTCTTGCCCTGAGCCAAATGTCCCAATGCTGAAACATGTGTGGGTTGAGGGATGTGTGTATATGGGGTAGAGGGGTGGGGGGAAGTAGATCAGAGAGTGAGGGGGATAACACACTCGACAACAAGCAGCTGTGATGTCCTTCCAATTTTCTTGAATCAGATGGTCATTGACAGAAACTCTAGACCTACTGCAAGGCAGCTACTGTGGTTGCTTCAGAATCCTCAAAATCCTTTAAAATCTAGGTAGTGGTTTTGGTATTCCCTTCAGTTCTTCAAGGATCTGTGAAAACACAGAATCACCAAAGTTCCTCTACTTTAACCTGAACCCATATCTACTCAGCAATTCTCTGTGACATCCCTAACTGATGACTTTGTTGGTATGGCTATCTCTTGCACCAATCACATTTCTCTAAACAAAATTAAGATGTGGTCTTTGAGAACTGCACTGGCCAAATCCTCTTTCCCCTAGTGATGAGCCCCTCCAAACTTAACTAGACTGAGCACAGAACCATAGATTTAGAGCAGAGAGGGGTCTTTGAGGCCATCTAGTCCGACCCTTTTCCCATGTAGATGAAGAAACTGAGACCCAGAGACGCTAAGTGATTTACCCAGGATCCCATAAATGGTGAGTGGCAGGAGGAGGATTCAAATCCAGTTCCTCTGACTCCATAGTGAGTGACCTTGCTATTGTACTATTTGGAGAAGAGACATACAATCTATTAAGGGGAACATTTTTGAAGGTTTTATATCTTGGTAGGACCTGCTAGAGGCTATTCTCAACTAAGCTAGCCTTTTGGAGTCTTGGATCATCATTTTCCAGTCATAATGAGGTATCAGGGTAAACTGTGCAGAGGACACTTGAGTTAGGTCTTTCAAAATCAATGCATATGTGGGTAGTTTGGTGTCCTCATGGTCTCAGGTGCTGAGGTCCCAGTTTCCTCCAACAATTCAACAATTCCTTCAACAATTTGTTTAGTGTCTTTGCCTCTTCTTTGTGAAGGATCAGGATGAGGAAGTGATAAATGAGATGACTAACAGCTAACCAGGATTCAATAAAAGAAGGGAAAAAGGTTGTTTTCAATAAATATGCCATGTCCCTTGCATAACCAGCATTCTTTGTGGGTACAGGGAGATGCTTCCCACTGGACTACTCAAGATGCAGGACAAGGGTTGGGCAGGCGGATGACACCTGCATACTGGGAAATGAGAGACAGAGACAAATGGTTCTATCAGTGGCAAAAACTTTGGGCATGTGTTTTAATTAAATTTTCCATTATAATATTTTCCTCAAAGAAGCATAAACACTAGAATACAGAATTGATATTTAAATGTGTCTTCTTTCGATTTGTGATCTGTTTAATCTGTATGAATAGTTCCTGCTGCTCCTTTAACAATATCTCATTTTGTACAGCATTAAAAAATCGAAAAGTGGTACATATAGCACTGATGTATATGTACATTGTATAAAAGTGTATGTATACATACCTATGCATGTCTCTGTGTGTACATACCAATGGACATATATTTATGTACCTCTAGTATCTATACTTATACACAAATATTGTTATCTATGTATGTTTCTGAATATATATGATATATTTGTAAAATTTGAGCCTCACAAAATTCTGTGGGGTGGTTGCCATAGTTATTATTACTCCCATTTTATAGTTGGGGAAACCAAGGCTCAGAGAGAATATGCTTTGTCCATGTCCATATAGCAAGAGTGGGATTCAAATGTAGACTGACTCCAAGAATGTTATTCTATCCGTTACACCACACCGAATCTCCTATTTCCTCCAGCTGAAATGAAAGTGCCCCAACCCCAGTTTTCTCTGACCCCAACTGGCTGAGTCTGCCAAGGTGAGTGCTGGCGTGCTTCTAGGCACGCTAGGGCAAGTCAAGGACTTTGGTAACTCACCTTAACTTTAAGAAGTCCTTTTTTTGTCAGAAGGTGTCACAGCCCTCGATGCTGCTCTCGTTGGTGTTAATTATTTCCTTTTCATTTCCAGCTGGCATGGTGCTTTAGCACCTTAAGTTGCTCAATTTGATCCCTGTGCTCAGGAACAAGGTAATTAAGGAAGCCACAATTTAAGCAAACGGATTTGCCCGTGACTTGTTGCAAGTCTTCAGACAGTGTTCCATCCTAAATCATTTGATAATGTAAGAAGCTCAGTGCAGTTCCCTACTTGACTGAGGGTTAGTTCATCAGGTCACAAATCAGTAATTGATTCTCAGTGTGTCTCGGCTGGTTTTATTACAGTAATGAGGACCATCTTTTTTTTCATCTCTCCTAATATGTTACCCAAACCATCAACTTCTCGGTTTGGTGGCAGGATGACTTTGACAGGTTGTTAGCAGGTATATGATGTACAGAACATCACAGAGATGTCTCAAACTGTGTTGCTGTGTACCTTCGAGAGCCTTAGGTGGTCTCAAAAATGAGTGAAAGCACTTGCAAGCAAAAAGTTACAGCCGCAATTGGAAAGACGCCTATGGTTTTGATGTCCTAATGAAGAAGTTGTTTGTATCAGCTTGGGCCCTTGATCACTTGCAGGGCAGATTTCCCAGAGCTGGGTGGCACCCGCTTTTTAGTCTTAAAACAGGAGAGGAAAAAAAAAGATGAAGAACCAAGGTGAGTTTTTGTCAAGGAAGTTTTTTGCTATTCTTTCCTTTTTCCTTCCCCATATTAAATAGCATTTTCAGGAGAGAGAAGAGAATCACATAATTACAGAGCTAGAAATACCCATAATGGGGATTCTGTTATAATGGAAAGAATGTTACATTTGGAGACAAAGGACCTGGATTCAAATCATGTCTCTGACATTGTTTCCTTTTTTAACCTAGAAAAAGTCTCTCTCTCATTTTATTTCTTAAACCCTTACCTTCCATTTTAGAATCAATACCACATATTGGTTCCAAGGCAGAAGAGTAGTAAGGACTAGGCAATGAGGGTTAAATGACTTGTCCAGGATCACACAGATAAGAAGCGTCTGAGGTCATATTAGAACCCAAGACTTCCTGTCTCTAGGCCTGGCTCTCAATCCCTTGAACTTCTTAGCTACCCCTGATAAAGTCTCATGACTGGGCTTCTGTTTTCTCACCTGCAAAATGAAAATTATGGACTAGATGACTTTTTTTTTAATAATTTTTTTTAATTTTAAACCCTTAACTTCTGTGTTTTGACTTATAGGTGGAAAATTGGTAAGGGGAGGACTAGATGACTTTTAAAGTTCCTTCCATGGGGACATCTCTAGGATCCTTTGATGCTAATTGACATTCATATTACACTTCACATACATTATCTCATATGAAACTCAAAACAATCCTATGTGAAAAGTGCTATTATCAATCCCATTTTACAAAGGGAAGAATTTTAGACCCATGGAGGTTAATTGACTTACTCAGAACCACTTCAGTAGGAAATGCCAGAAGCAAGATTTGAATCCATATTTTTCTTTTTGACAGATCTACATTCTATCCCTTATGGAATGCTACATCTATGGAATTAACTAGTCCAGGTGTTCTCAACTAGGTGGTCAATGTACCCCCAAGAGGTGGGTAAACTTGGATGGGAAGTGAATAGACACATCTTTATTTCAATATCATTGATTTTATTTTATGTAGTTAAATACATTCTTCTGAAGAGCCCAAAGACTTCACGAGACAATGGCACAAAGAAGGTTAAGTAAGAACCACTGTTCTAACCTAACTTTGCCCTTTTACAGATAAGGAAACTGAGGCCTGGATAGAAGAAACTTGTTGAAGGTCACCCAGAACCAGAACTAGTGTCCAGAATTCTGCTTTGCACAATACTCCATTGCCTACAATTCATTTGGAAATATTTCTCTAAGGACTCTTTGTACTTGTTTTCTTTGTTTTTAATTTTGAAAAGGGAGAGCAAATAATAAGAGTGTCATGAAAGAGATGATATAATTGATGAATTCAATACTTAACTTCCTCTGTTTCCCGTTAAGACACCAAAAGATGAGAATTATTTAAAAAACAAAGCAAAATAAGCAAAAAAAAAAAACAAGCTAAGGAGAGAAGTGAATGGCTCAGGCTTCTTCATCAGTAGACATAATCAACTTGTTTCCTTGAAATTTAGTGTTCATTTTTATCCTACACATGTTATTTTTCACTTCTCTCTGAATATTTAGGTGTTTTGGGGTTAAGGATCATGTTCCCAGGATATAGTACTGTTCAGGAGTATGAGGAAGTTTGAGTTTGAGTTAAGGCAACTAGGTGCATTGTAATCTTTTTCTGAGCAGGAGGACAGCCAAAATCGCCAAAGGTCACAAAAACAGTAATATACAATGCATTAGATTCTGCAACCCTTATTCAGGGAAAACACCTTTGAAGTCAACAGGAATTTTTCCTGTGTAAAAGACTACGAATGGAGACCCAGTATTTATGGGCTGTGAAAAAAATTTCTTTTGTGAACTTCGTCAGAAGGAATCAGATTTTACTCAGAACCAAAATAACAAACCAGTAGGGTGGTTCCTGTTGAAATCAGAGACAGGATGGTCCAGTGGGTTCAATAATAGGTCAAGAAGTCCAGGGTGGAGTGTTGGAGTTCTGATAGTCCCCTTTACTAAATAATGGCCAGGGTGTGGGAATGGGGTAGGGATAGGGAGAGGTCAAAATTACCGATTATCCAAACCACAGATGATAATCTTCAGCAATTTATTTACCACAAAATATGTCCAATTTTCACTTGTGCATTTTTAGATTTTTTGTTTTTCTCCCACTCTAAGCTTGAGATATGGAGAAAAAAATATTCAACAACTTGAGACAGCTGAGGGAGGCTGTTGCCTCACAGAAGTATTGGGTGTCATCATTAGATAATGGTTATTAACTCCAATGCGTCAGTGGAACATCGAGGCTTTGTGATTTATCCCATATTTGCAGCCTGAGATTATGAAAAGCTTTTATCAACACCAAAAATAATATTTAGCAAGCCTCATCGATCCTTCTTTAAATAAAGTACCTATTTTAGGTGACGTCGGCAATTTTATTCATAGGATTAATTTCATCCCACAAAGTGCTGTGCAATGTCTGACAAAAGATCTTTTTATAAATTCAACACTGCAAAATAAGTCATAATCCCATCTGCTCCTTTCATTTTTCCTACTATATAGGAGAAATTCAGCAAATGCAAGGTCTCCTGCCGCCCGAGACAGGTGGAGCAGATATTAATAAATCACTGGTAAATATATAGATGAAGATGACAGTGGCTATAAGAAATCAAATCATCATGCTTGTTCTCAGCCTTTAAATGAATCCAACATTTGCTATACTTCCGATGTGAAAGTTTCCATATTGATGATAACACACAAATTTCAAGACTCCATTAGGCTTAACACAATCCTGACCAGTAGAATCATAGGACCTATGGCCTTAGATTTGAATTTCTCTTTAGAAGCTATTGAGTCCAACATTTTGCAGATGATGATCATGAGTAAAAGTAACTCATCTGAAGTCACGTAGTTAATATATTAATAAGCAGACAACATAAGGCAGAGCAAAAAAAAAAAAGCAGCTAGGGAACCTGGGTTTTCTCTGGACTCTGGCACTAGCATGCTATGTGACCTTGGGGAAACCAGTCTTCCTCAATTTTGGATTCCTCCTTTATCAAATAGCCTTTGGGTTCCCTCAGACCATTTTAAGGGATCTGAGAGAACAAAACTATTTTTATAATAATTCTAAGATACTTTTTTAACATGGTAAATGTTGATAAATATAACCCACATAAAGAAAAGTTCTTTGGAAAGGAGAACTCAATAATTTTAAAGAGTTTAAAGGGGTCCCAAGACCAATAAGTTTGAGTACTATTGGACCAGATGATCTGAAGGGTTCTTTTCCATTTTGAAATTTTTGCAATTTTATATTAAACTAATATAGGAACATAGGTAATTTGGACAAAACTCCCAAGCATTTTTGATGTTCTCTTAGTGTCTAGTACCATCTAATTTCAGAGGGGCCAGGATAACTCAAGATACACTTTCTAGCAAGTTCCTATCATCCTATTCTTTTACAGAGGTAGCATGGTATGTGGCTAGAGAGCTGGCCTTGAAACCAGGAACATTTGGGTTCAAGTAAGACCTTTGACATATATTGGTTGCATGACCCAGGGCTAATTACTTAAATTCACTGTGCCCTAGGCAACTCACTAAGACTATAATTTATAGAGAAGGTACCAGCCCACACTGATAGAGGGAGTTGGCTCACCTGAGAATTCCCTATAGTATACCAATAAAATCTAAGACCCAGTCTAGTCACTCTTGCTAGCTTCCAGAGGCATATCTATCTATCTATCTATCTATCTATCTATCTATCTATCTATCTATCTATCTATCTATCTATCTATCTATCTGTCTGTCTGTCTGTCTGTCTGTCCAGTTGAGTAAAATAAGATCTTCCTGATAAGTGTTTCAGCCAGTTGCTAAAAGGCACAAACTTTTCTTGAAAACAGTCAAGGGGGCAGTTGGGTGGCTCAGTGAATTGAGAGCCAGGCCCAGAGTTGGAGGTCCTGGGTTCAAACCTCAAACATTTCCCGATGTGTGATTCTGGGCAAGTCACTTAACCCCCATTGCCTAGCCCTTACCCTTCCTGCCTTGGAACCAATACAGAGTATTGATTCTAAGATGGAAGGTAAGAGTTTATAAAAGCAAATGATACTCCTAATCTTCCCTCACCTTAAATATAACACAATGATATGCAACCTAAATTAAGAAAGGTGTCAATGCGTCAACTCATAATTGGGATATGGCAAAAAGGAAATCCCTATATAACATGTACAGAAATGTTTCACTGATGACTCTTCTGTTTATATATCTATTAATCAATCAATTTATTCATTTATTAATTCACTTATTCATTCATTTATCTATCTATCATGCTATCTATCATCTATCTAACCATCAGTCCATCTATCTATCTATCTATCTATCTATCTATCTATCTATCAATCATTGGGTTTTGGGTCAAAAAGCTTGTGAAATTACTCTCATCCAAAAAGACAAGGGGATTTGAGGGAATCCCTGAGTACATGCAAGTACAAATTCACACCCATTGTGTGCGAATGACACAATAAACTGCCTTGCCCCAGGAATTGGTAGGGTATTAGTTCACAATTAGTATCCTTATTATTTTTGGATCCCAAAGATGCAGCTCTATGTGCAGAGCCATTGAGATCCTAAATATATATTTAAAATTTTCCAGATTCTTGTGATAATTTGTCTGATGTGTCTGTGGGTTCTGAAAATGACACCCTGTTTTTGAATCTTGATATTCTCTTGCCTTCATTTTTCACAAAACAATCTTTTTTTCTTATTGTCCCCCATACATAGACCTCACTATTTCTGTTCTTTTCTTGTGTGCTGTTCTTTGTCTGGAATGGACTCTTCTCTGTTCTACCTAATTTTTGTGTGTTCTATTTCTTTGGGCCAGACTTGTGATTTATTTCCTTGATGTAGGAAACTCCATGTAGGAAATTTCTCCCAATCCAGATGGGTGTCTGTTCTGCCACTCATAATTTCAGAGAATTATCTGGGAAACTGAGAGGCAGCTCAGGATCACTCAGCCAGAATCAGGACTTGAACTTTGATCTTCCACACTCTTAAGTCCTCCTCTCCCACACTGTTGCTCTACCTATATGGAGAATGACATAGTCTTGTTCCTGACTTCTTTGTAAAGTCTTCTTTTAGCACTTCAGCCATACTCATTTTCTTTTACCGGACATCCTCTCATACATGGTAGCTCTACCATACAGCTTGACCCTTTGAATTATGTGAAGTGAATGACTGAAACATTGGGTAGCTAGGTGTGCAGGAGACAGATTGATCTTCCTGAATTCAAATTTGGTCTCAGACACTAGCTATGTGACCTTCGCAAGTCACTCAGCCCTGTTTGCCTCAGTTTCTTCATCTGTAAAATGAACTGGTAAAAGAAATGGAAAATTGCTCCTGTTTCTTTGCCAAAAAAAAGCCCAAATGAAGTCAAAAATCGTGCACAACTGAAGCCGACTGAACAGCAGCAGAAGCAGCACGATTGAAACATATGCACAGTTGACTGTAAAGTGCAGAATATAAAATACTGCTGTGTTTCTTATTCATTGGAAAAAAATTTTATTTGGTAGAGCAACTCCCTATCTAAAAAATCCTCCTACATCTGAGAGATTCTCTTGGATAGGTTAAAGAACAGACACAATTCCATGGTGGAGGCAAAATGGAACAGTAGGAAGAAAACTGAATTTTGAATCAGGTGATCTATATTCAAGTTTCATTTTTGCTCCATAAAACCTAAGCAATCTATAGGAAGCCGCTTAGCTAAACATACTCTTGCCCTTCATGAGAGTAGAGAGAGGACCCAATTATTAAAAAAAATGCCGCCATCACTCTATACAGAACCTTTCCTTTGGAAACGCCAATAGCAGTCTTGTTCTTTTGAAAACCTTCAATGGGATCAAAACTTGTGTCTTGGGGATGGGTAGTGGAATACACTTTTGGACAGATACTCTCAGCAAATGAAGTGGGTGATATTACTTTTGATTAAAAAATAATGGGTTGGGGAAATAATGTCACATATAAAGCACATAGTGTTTTGTCTTCCATTTTGCATCCATTTTCTCATGTATTCCTCATAACGTCAAACCCATTAAGTAAGAAAATGAAGTTTAGAGAGAAGTTCCAAGAAAGTATTGAGCGATGGCAGCATTGTTGTCATATTCCCCAAGATGAAGAAGACAATGTTCATTTGCTCTGTACCATTCACCGCTTTTCTACCAGTAGAAAAGTGCTGTGCTCCTCCCCAGTCATTTTGCTTTATTTGTTATGTTACTCCATTAAATGAAAGTTCCTTGAGGGCAGGGACTGTCTTTTTTTCTATTTGTATTTGTATTTGTATTCCCAGCACTCAACATAGTGTCTGACACATAGTAAGTGCTTAATAAATGCTTGTTCTAAATATTATAAAATATTTATTGCAGTTCTCTCTGCTGTGAAAGAGAACTGGAAATTGAAGGGATACCCATCAATTGGGGAATGTCTGCTATAAGAAATGATGAACAGGTTAATTTTGGCAAAACAGGGAAAGACCTACCTGAAATTATGAAGAGTGAAACAAGGAAAACCAAGAGAACATTATATATAGTGACATAAATATTGTTTGAAGAATGACTTGTATATATACCCATATGTCCAACTTCAGAGAAAGAACCAATAAATAGAAATAAGACATAGTTTCATATATACACACATATATGTTTCTATATATCTTTTTGTCAAATGAAGCCTCTCTAATGGGAGGAGGGAAGGAAGGGAGAGAGTTAACTGGGTATTTTAATGCAACAAATAAATTAATTTTTAATTAAAAATGTTTGTTGGCTGGCTGATAAATTTTACCCTTTAGGTGAAATGAGGGGCCCTGACTTGATGACAGAAGAGGTCCCTTCTGGTTGAAAATCTATGATCCTAGATTTTCTAGCCCAACATCATAAATTGTGGTCTGTAAGTTAAATGAAGAAAAGTCAGTCATTCTTTTAAGATTATATCTTACATGTTCACCTGGATTGTTCTCTAGACCTCTATGCAATTTGTGAGTGTTACTACCTTAAAATGACTCTGCGGAGACAAAAAAAATATATACTTCTTCCTTTAAACTGTCTCTTCCAAAGCGGCTCAGGGCTCCGCACATAGTGGATATTCATTAAATGTCTTTTGATTGTTTTGTTTTGCCTTTCGATTGTTTGATTCTATTGCTTAAATAACTTCTTCTAATTCTTAAGACATTGGTCATTTCATTAGGTTTTGTTTTTCCCCTCTCATATCTTCCAAGCTCTTCTCAGATACCCAATGCCTTGAGAAGAGGATTCAATATTTTTAAATTCTCCTTGGTGCACTGGGTTTGCAGCTGCAATTGCACAAAACTCTCTTGCAAGCACCTAAAGCAGCCATGTTTGGTGTGGGGAAGTGAGTGCGCCATTATGCCTTCTGCTCAGCACAGTCCTGTCAGCCACGGTCCCTGAAAAGGCAGTGCCAGTTTCGGGAGGAACCGTTCCCATTAAATCTTCAGATCTTAAAGGGCAGTGGGAAACTTCACATTCTCCCAGCAGGAGAGTAGAAACTTAGTGTAGGTGTAAATCTCTGGCAGCTGATTGTTGGAACCCACAAGATGTACCTTGTAAATAATTCACTTAGGCACAGAAAATCTGCATATGAGGATGAAATGTCATTTATAACTCATAGGATATTGGCTTGGCTGGGAACAACTTTCCAGTCCCTTCAACTCATTAAGTACCGCTAAGGAAGAGGGAATATAGATGATGTAGAATAAACTCCCCACAGTGGGCCTGTGACTGGTGCAGAATAGTTAGCAATAATCAAACTGGAAATAAAATACTCTGGGTTATGCCTGCATAATCACTCAGCCCTATATCAACTAAACTGCTCCTATCCTGTTAAGTTTGTTATAACCGATTCCTCTAGCAGTGGGTAGGCCTGGGCCCTTCACCAGGCAGGTGGTGGGGAGGAAAGCGTAGGAATTGTACAAAAGGTGAAAGGGGTTGGAATAGAATCCCTAAGCAGACCAGGAGAAATGTTTGCTGCTCTGCATTTTTTGTGAATTGATGCATGCATCCTGGATGAAAAGAGAATGCATAATGCACCAATTAAGACCTTATCTTCCTGAAATTCTAGGATATCATAGAGGCAACTCATAGAGAAACAAGACGTTTTTTGTAATGAGCTCACTTTTTCTCTTTATTAAATATTGATTGAATAGGCACTAAAGTCAATTTCCAGATGGAGTTTAGGTCTGGTTCCTCCGATGCTTAGTGGTCGCACTTTCATTTGTTGGTTTTTTGTTTCTTTTGAAACAATTTTTTTTCAGCTTATACTTTGGGTTTGAAAAGATAGATTTCTAAATCATAAGAATTTAAAGTGAATCTACAAGAGCTGAGCCCTTTTGCTGCCTGCCTTAAAGCTAAAATGGTTTACCAGGGATTGGATGAGGTTTTGGTATTCTGAATGCTTATTGGCACTGCAATTCTAAGAAGGAAATGACAAACAAACAAACAAACAAACATGCAAACAGTATATTATAGCTCCTATTGGATAACCAGCCATTGAACGAGAGAAGAATTTCTAACCAAAGAAGGGATGTAGATGGCAAAAACAAAACAAAACAAAAAAACACAGCATTTCTGAATACATAAAGTTAAAAAACAGAAACCAAATCAATGTAGCTAGGATAAGAGAAGCTATCGATTAGCAAAATATCTTTGCTTTAAATATTTGTCTGATATCCGAGGCACATAGGGAACTGACTATAGGAAAATGACATAAATATGTGACCAAGAGATAAGCTACAAGCAAACCGTATTCAAACAAAAAATAAAATTCTATCAGTAACCATGTGAAATATTGCTTCAAATCACTAAAAAGAGAAATGCATGTTTAAAACCCTGATGTTTTAACATATCCATCAAAATGGCAAAGATGACAAAAAATGGAAATAGCTGGTTTCAGAAAATCTTTGGGAAGGCAGGCATACAAACAATCTGCTAGTGGAACTGTGAATTGGTCCAGCCATTCTAGAAAATAATTTGATTTGATCTAAAAATTAATTAAATTATTTATACCTTTTGCTATCAAGGTTTCACTGCTGAGTCTATCCCAAAGATATTGAAGACAGAAAGGAGGCCATATATACTGAACTCTTCGTCATGTTAATTTTTACAGAAAGACAAAAAGGAAAGTAGAAGAAAAAAGTGGTTTCCAATAGTTGTTGAATGGCTGAACACAATGGGGCATATGAATTTCTTGGAGCATGGGTAAAGATATTACAAATAGGAAGAATTCTGGGAAATATGAGAAATCATTAATCCATCAACAAGTATTTTTAAGTACCTACTATATGTTCCAGGCACTATGCTGGTTATACAAGTACAAAGAATGAAATGATCAACTTTTTTCAATAAGCTTATTTGCTGGGTGACATAGGAATGAATGTAAAATCAAGTAGGTAAAAGAGAAGATTAATATACATGACTATAAAGATGTAAGTGGGGAAAACCAAACCTAAAAGGGAGCCAAATTTTGAATAATTATAATGTCCAAACTTGGTTCGGGAGCATGTTGGAGGAAAGACATTTTCTTTTTTTCCATACAGAGTATATGGTGACATTAGAGGATATGGACACTATGTTAATTGGCTTAACTTAATTATTTTTCTTGAGCAAAATGTAAGAATCATTGTTTATGCTTGATTATGGGTATATACATGGAAATGGCTATCACATAAAAGCAAAAAGAATCAATAAAACAATATTTTAAAATTCCAAAATTTCCCTTTCAGTCTAATTTTCTATCAGATGCCCAACCAACTAATGCTGTGAAACCCAGACATTTGCTAGAGGATACAATTTGGAGCGAGTTGGTATTTGTTTGTGTGTGTGTGTTTATATAGGAATTTAAGGCTTGCAAAGCACTTTAAATATGTCACCCCATTTGGTCTGGCACAACCATTCTCGAAATAGGTACTATCATTATTCTCATTTTATAGATAAGGAAATTGACTCAAAAAGAAGTTGTGACTTTCTCAGAGTCATATAGCTAGTTTCAGAGGCGGGATTTGAACTCTGATCCTCCTGACTCCAGGTTCAGGACCTAATTGCCCTCAGGGGTTACAAAAGATCAGAAGAAACTCAGAAGGATATTTCATCTATTGGGAAGTACTGTCACAGTCCCTAAGGGGACAGGCTGCATGATGATCTGGCAATAGAAGTATAGTTATTATGCCTATATATTTTCTTAATTGCTTGATGAGAACCAAGTTGCTTGGTATTTAAATATTTATTGCAGTTCAGATACTGCTTTCTCTTTGTCTCCATGGCCGGTTGATTCTCCTCCAAAGGAAATCATATTGTTTTGGTACCTGCTTTTCACAAAACCATTTTAAATTCTATTTAGTTGTTTTACAAACTGATTTTAGAGGGGAAGAGTTTTTTATTTTTATTTATCTCTTTTCATTAAAGCTTAGTTTTTTGCCATCGTTGCCCTCTCCCCTCTTTTAAACCATGAGCTTTAATATATTTACCCATTTAGTCCCCTTCAACTTCAGCATCAGAATCTGTCATTTAGGAGTTCTCAAAAATAGCAGTTAAATCAGAAGACACCAGAACTGTGCGTGAACCCCAACATAGGATACTTCACCTTCAAAAACCAAGGTGAAAAGGAACAATGAGTGATTCATTTCAACAGCAAATACTTATTGTCTATTTTGTTCTGGGTACCTTGCAAAGATGACACCATCCATGCTCTCACTTTAAGAAGTTTCTGATCTCCTACAGGCACAGAATTAAACATGATCCAAGGCAAAATATAATAGCAACCAAGGAGAATTCCAGGAAGATTTGTAGAGTGAGAGATGATTTTTCAATGATTGTGAAATGGAGGCCCATATTTAGGAAAGGCTTCATGAAGTGGGTGCCACATAATTTAGGCTTTAATGGAAAAGCAAGATTATAGAGAAGAGGAGACAGTACATTCCAGGAGTAGGGAACAGCCCAAACAAACATATAGATAGGAGAGAGTACAGAATGAAATTGAAAAACAGCTGGTATTTTAGTTTGGCTGGAATGCAGGGATCTTAAAGGTGAGTAGTGCCAAATAAGGCTAGAAACACTGCTCAGAGTCAGATAGTAGAGATAGGAATTTGTATTTTATCCTAGAGCCAGCAAAGAATTACAGAAGGCTTTGGCGTTGAGGAGTGCCATAGTTAGTCTTGGATATTAGGAAGGTTATTTTGGCAGCTTTTCAAGGGATAACAAGTGATCGAAGGCAGAAACTTCATTTAGGAACTAATTATCCCACAAAAAGTTTTTCAAGATTTTGAGAAGCAAGGAACTACTAGGAAGGAAAAAAAAAGATGAGTTTACAGGATATGTCTTCAAAAAAGACCTGTTCTGATGCTTCAGTGTGGTGTAGACACAAGAGTAGGTCCTTGAAGGCAATGCTCTCAGAGCGTAGGCTATGACAGGTCCTCCCAAGCTTTAAGAAGAGGTCCAAGTGACAGATTGTATGTTTCTTGTCTAAAGGCTGACCTCACCAGGTTTAGGAGAGGCTCACCATTTGATTTGCTGGCATTCAAATCTTTCAGCCAAAGCAATCCACGAAATAGTCCACTATGCTACATAAGGTCTACGATCCATGTCAATGGAGGGAACACCAGTGCTGAAGAAATCATTGCTTCTGGAGTTGTTGGAGAGTAATGGATCCAGGAGAAAGATTCCTATTTCAGAAAAGGTATACCCTTAACAATGTCTTTAAATAGATTAGAAAAATAGTTGGAGGAAGTACAATGGAACAATTCAGATATGTGGCTTATGTGATTTCAAACATCTGGATACATTAAAAGCTGGTTTATCCATCATTCTGCCAACTAGAGCCCTATTAATAAAAAAACTTATACACAGCTATGGTATGATTATAATTCATGTTCATAATGATGACCCCGAGGCACTGCAAAATTTGATGTGAGTTCTAAATAGCATCAAAGAAATGTTAAATCACATTCAGAATAGTTTCAGTGTTAAGTGCATTTAATTTAATTCTATTTTAAGTATTTGAAAATTGGTAGCATAGGTGTGGCATAAAAAATTCTTTATTAATAAGACTATTGGGTCTCATAGAAAGTTAGTTACATATATGTAAATATACAGAACTCAGACTGATTTCTCTTCCTCGTCCCCATTTTTCAACCAGATGTTGGGCCATGTGCAGACACAGTCTGTTAGACTTTCCCAAGGTCAGACAAGTCAGGAGTAAAGCAGGGACTGAACTTTCTGTCTCCTCAGCCTTTCATAGCCAAGCCTAATTTCCTTTTGCAAAAGCTTATTGACTGACCATTAGCTGAAGGCTCATAAACAAAGTATGGGTATCAATGGAAATTTATTTCTAATCAGAGGAGATGTCCACAGGAATGACACAAGGCTTGGAGCTAAGTTTAATTTAACATCTTTGTTCCTTCTCTTTCAGAGGAAGGAAAACAAACACTAAATTAAATGCTTCCAGGATTAAAAAACAAAACAAAACTGAGCAATCCTAAGAATGGAGATTTTGTAGAAAGATAGATACTTGAGAAGTTAAAAAAAATAGAAGGTGCTACATGATAGTTCCTCTTAAACCAGAAAAAAGAAAATTTTGGTAATATAAAGCTACATTTTTTCCAAAGATTGATCTGGATTTGCCCCATGGTGATAAAAAAACACATGCAGAGGAAAATACGTTACTTACTCAGGCCACAATAGCTGAGGCATGGGGAGAGAATAAAACATAATATGATCTAATATAACCTCTAAATTTCTAGAGAATGACATATTTTGTTTAACATGTTTTGGAGCGACCGGCTATATAGACTAAAAATCACATTCTATATTAAGAATAGTTACCTATTCTCCTGTGTGACTGCCCAGTCCAAAAAAGGGAAAAACTAGTAATATAGCAATGCGTGAGTTCTCTGAGTCTGAGAGAGGTTATCCAACTTGCCAGGTCACACTGCAAATGTCAAAAGTAGGATTTGAACTCAGTTCTTCCAGACCAAGTCCAGTACCAAAATGCCTTTTCAAAATAAGGCTAGTCTGGCATACATTGTTTTTAATATGCTAGGCTACTTCACCATTTCTGATCTATTAAATGGATATTCCTTTCAGGTCATACACAGGGGTCTGCTGGACCCAGCTCATCGGAACTACTCATTAAATTTTCATTGTGAGGATTTACACCTCAGAAACTGACAAAGGTTACAAATTGGGGATAGATTTATTGTTTTGTTGATTTTTTAAGACTTAAAAAAGTTGATAGAAAGTGTTAATAATGCAGATTAAACTTAAAATCGTGTCATGTACACTCTTCCCCACCCCCACCCAGAGAGCTGGTTGTTAAACAAATTATTAATATATCCCTGGTGATATGACAGTTTTTATTCTCATCCTATCAAGGGTCAGGATATTTATGGAGCCCCATTTTATTTCCCCCACTTGTGTTAGGATCTCTAGTACATCCTATTTCTGGCCCATATTTTATGCTTTTGCATATGCAGACATCTGTGAAAAAAATCATTTTTATTTCCTGTTTTTTTTCTTACTCAAATGTAATGCTATTTTTCCTACCACATTAAGAGTAATAATATAATTTGTTTTAACATTTTTGAAGTTTTTTACATATGTTATCTTGTCTGATCTTCACAATAATCCTGTGAAGCAGATACTATGACTCAATTATTCAGATGAAAAAACTGAGTGTGAGAGAGTTTGTGACCTACTAAATGTCTAAGACAGAATTTGAACTCGGCTCTGATTCCAATTCCAACACTCCATCTTCTGTTCCATCCAGTTGTCTCTACAATGTATGTAAAATCTGCATGCAGATTCATGTCCCCATAGTTTTCCTCCTCCCCTTTCATTTCAAAATCCCTTTTATTGTACTCATTCATTCAATAAACAATGAGTGACAAGTTTGTAAATCATAATAATATGTTGCAGGGATGAATAGAAATAAGAAACATTTCTTACCCTCATGAAGCTCATATTTTCCCAAAGTGTAATTATATTCAATATATTCTTAGTGTTAAATATATTTTATTACACTTGGATCAAATACTTCTTTGATCTCATTGGTGTAGATGTTCCCTCTAATAATACAGATTACTGGGGGCAGCTGGGTAGCTCAGTGGATTGAGAGCCAGACCCAGAGACAGGAGGTCCTAGGTTCAAATCTGGCCTCAGACACTGAGTGACCCTGGGCAAGTCACTTAACCCCCATTGCCTAGCCCTTAAACTCTTCTGTCTTGGAACCAATACACAGTATTGATTCCAAGATGGAAGGTAAGGGTTATTTAAAAAAAATAATAATATAGATTACTAATCATCTGTATCCACCCATCCTATATGTTTATAATACATTTCCTCTCTTCACTTTTCTAAATGTTACATTCAGTGGCTGTGGGTCTTTCTAGTTTTCTCCTGATAGCACAAAGATACCCATGGTGTACATATCCAGGCCACCAGTTATTATTCTTTATGCTTTCTATGGGTCTAGCCTCTGCTCCCTTTAATAATACATTTTTTATAATATTCTTACTCTGGGTCATCATAGTTTCTTATTATGTTTAAGCCTTCTAATCTTAATAGGCACCCTGTCATTGACCCCATTTTAAATTCTTTAGACACTATAGTGTTCAATAACTAGAAGTTAAATGATATACCAATATGATATTGATATTAAAAAAGATGTCTGACCTAGGGGGTAGTTGGGATCATTTAAGGAGCTTTTTAAAAATAGAATCCTGCCCACTTTACTTATTTTGTCCTATTAAATCTTGGACTTAATTCACAATTCATTGATTATTTTCATTCTTTGCCCAGAATATCTCTCTCTCTCTCTCTCTCCGTCCCTCTCTCCGTCCCTCTCTCCGTCCCTCTCTCCGTCCCTCTCTCCGTCCCTCTCTCTCCCTCCCTCCCTCTCTCTCTCCATCCCTCCCTCTCTCTCTCCATCCCTCTCTCTCTCTCTCCATCCCTCTCTCTCTCTCTCCATCCCTCTCTCTGTCCCTCTCTGTCTGTCTCTGTATCTCTCTCTGTCTCTGTCTCTCCCTCCATCCCTCTCTCTGTGTCTGGAGAAAGACAGGGGGATGGAGATGCTAGAGATGTATATGTATTCCATCTCCCTTTGAATTCCACATCTATACCCAGAGATATCTGTTGGGACAGTCTCTATCAATGTGTGTGTTTGTATATATACACATGCACACACACACATATATATCTATAGTCATACATACATATGCATTGCATTTATACAAAAACACACAGTAGAGGACTACTACTTTAAATTGTCCTTCCAACTAGTTATGATAATCTGGCAATGGGTCTTCTTCATCCATTGGTTTTCCTATGTAGATAGTCATTCTAAACTCTTCTAATTGTTTTTTGGGTTTCCTCCAGAAACTGCATTGTTCCAGAATTTTATGCAATAAGGACAATAGGCTCTACAAAAAGAAACATCTGAGGGACCTCGACATTGAAAGAAAATTATTCTTCAACCTGGACTCTGCACTGGATCTTTTCTATGGCAGTGACCAATGCTTTTACTGAGTACACAGCTCCTTCATCTTCACATCTATATAAAATTTCATAAGAATAATACAGACGTGTATCAAGGACATACCTGAAAAGGGCACTACTATGGAACTGAGACTCAAGGATATTCTGTAGTGGACAAGAGCTTTAACATCACATAGTGGACTGGAAGATATACAGAACAGAAGATCCCACGCTGCTTATTATGACAAAGGGTCTTGTTTAGTAGAGGAAAATGTAGCCTTTAAGATGCATTTCCAACAAAGGTTCTTCAGCCCATACCTAAAAATAAAAAAAAAGATTTCTTGAAAGATAAAATAGCAGACATAGAGTTGTTTGATAACTCTCATTGTTATAATTCATTGAAGATTGGGAACCCACATATGGTACATATGATAAATCTCTATCTTCATAATTGATTAACTAGAATATCTTATTTCTAGCTGTGCTGGATGACAGAGTTGACTACATTTGGAAATCAAAGACAGGAAGAGTCAATCAAAGGTTTGAGTTTCATGTTGGCTTCTTACTAACCTTAAAATATAGTTATGGGCCCATTTCCCTATCATGCAACTTGGGAATCTGAACAAATTATTAAAGAATTAGATCACTGAAGTAAACTTTTATTTCATATTTTGTTTTGCTTTTTCTAAGTAATCTCTTTAATTTAAGTTACATTTTCAACTTATTGGGTGGGCAAGAGCCAATAATCAAAGTAGCATATATACGGCATTTTAGAGGCTCATAAAGTATTTTATATATGTTACCTTAGTTAATTCTCACAGTAACCCTATAAAATAGGTGCAGCTATTATTTCCATTTTCTAGATAAAGAAATTAAAGCTGAGAGAGGTTAGGCGACTTGATCAGCTGGGACTCAAACTCAGGTCTTCCTCATTCTAAATCCAGTGCTCCTGGTAAATAATTTAATCTTTCTCTATCTCAATTTTTTCATCTGGAAAATGATATTGTAATAGCCTCTTTCTCTAGAATTGTTTGGAAGATAGAATGAAGAAATATATGTAAAGTGCTTTGCAAACTTTTAAGTGCTATATACTAGCTATATTATTAGCTCTTGCCCACACAATGTTACAAATGCTATAAAGTTGAATTTGTATTATTAATTATAGTTAATGTTAACCACTACTCCATCCGTCTTCCATTAAGTACTAAATTATCATCAACTAGTTGTAAAATAAGAGGCTTTTCTGATTTCTGGCTAAGAGGGCTTCTAGGTTGATGGCAAAAACAGCTAGGAGAGGGGAGGATCCACTTTCTTTGTCTACATTTTGATAAATACTTCTCCACTTGTTTTGGGATTAGAGGTGAGAATATGGGATTACCTCTTGAAGGCAGTTGTAAAAAAACTTAAGTAGAGGGAGTAGTGAACAAGTATAAAGGAATTTCAAGAAACCTCAGTGCCATTTCCCAGAACCCTGGACAACTGCATAGCTTACTCACTCATGGCTACTTCAATCAATAAAAGACTCATGTGTTAATTTATTTGTTAAGATTTACGAATAATTTACAAGAAGAACAACATTTTTCGGGTTGGAGCAGGGAAAACATTCGTTTTTTAAGATAAAATTTGTTCTCTGCTCTTGTATCTCAGTGTAATAGGAGAAGGTAGTAAGGATTGGGGTGGAATGTGTCAGAAACATAATTAACCACAATACACAAGAATAAAAAAAATGCATTTGAGAATTGCTACCAAAAACCAAAAAAAAAACCCCAAAAAACAACCTTTTGCCAGTGTGGAGTATTAGCAATTAGTAAAGAAGAAAGGCTAAAAGGAATTTGAGAGAAACAGAATGAAAGCTTCTTGCAAAAAATCCTAGAAGCTTTATAATGTGCAAACTGTATGGAGACCTTCTGGTTGGGGGGTGGTGGTGTTCAAGATTCTTTAGTTCTCTAGGGGCTCACTCTGAAGCAATTTGACTGTGAAGGTGATAAACCTAAAAAGAGCTAAAAGGGACTATGAGAACCTTCCAGAAATTCTTAAAAACTATTACTCACCAAAGAGGATGATGAATTCTTGAGGGTGATTTATGCAGTAAAAGGAGGAATAGAATTGACTTAATTGATACCAAGGGTGTGAGGGGGATTGCATTCGAGGAATATTTGCTAATTTTGCAGTTTTTATATTGGAGAATAACTTTACCTAGAAATATATTTGGGCCTGGTTATTTATTTAATGCATTTCAGATTGGGGAAAGAAACATATACTAGCAACTTGGGAATGGGCTTGGTGAATAACACTGACTTTGCACAGAATTATATTATTTAATTTGATAAGTCTTGAACAAATAGAAATGTTATAGGTAGAATAGGCTAATGTCCACAGCAGAGAAGAGCAAGCAGAGAATTAATTGGGCTTCTATTTCATTTTCATTCTTAAGGCTAATCATTTAAGTGAGTCCCATTTTGATTTGGAGAGCTAGCATGTGGCCAATAGAATTCAAACACATTTGAGAAATTGAGTATAAATTCTTTAACAAATGACTTTAATCAAGGCAGAAGCATATACTTAAATAATTAGCATTGTAAATGGAAGTATAAACAAGGAAATATGACTTCACATGGTTAACTGATTTTTCCTGCCTTTTTAAAACCGTAGAATCAGAACTTAGAGTTCAGAGTTTTATTCAGCTTACAAAAAACAACAGTGATAACAACCTATGAATTCTTGTTTCCAGCATCTCTAACAAGTAGTTACTCAGCTTATACTTGAAGACTTCTAGGGACAGAAAATTCACTACTTACAGAGGCAGGCCTTTCTACATTTGATTTTTGAAATATAATTTTATTTATAACTTTTCCCTCCGTTTTCTAGATTCCAACTGTCATTCCATAGAACAAAGGAAAAAGGAAAAAAAAAAGAGCTAAGAATCAACTGGCATTGAAGAAAATCTGGATGTACCTGTAATGTTATATTCCCTGCAAAACTTTAATCTCCCCAAAGAAGGAGAGGAAATGTTTTCTCATATCTTTTCTTTGGGATCAAGCATCTTCTTCAGTTTCCAAACACTATTTTTCATTTGTTTTGTGGGGTTTTTTTCCATTTATATTGATGTAGGTATTGTATATATTACTTTCCTGGCTTTGCTTACTTTATTTTACATCAGTCCATGTAAGTCTTTCCATAATTTTCTGAATTCATCATATTTGTAACTTCTGACAGAACAGTAATATTACATTACATTTATTTTTCTTAATTTCTTCATTTCCCAGTCAGAAGGGTTTCTATTTTATTTCTTGTTCTTTGCTACACAAAAGTACTGCTATAAATATCTTGGTATATGCTTTCCTTTTGTCTTTAACTTCTTTGAAGTATAATGGCTAGAAGTGCAGTCTTTGGGTCAAAAAGCATGGACATTTGGGCTATTTTATTTGCCCAATTCCAGATTGCTTTTCATAATTGTCCTAATTCATAGCTCCACTAACAATTCTTTTGTGTGCCCCATCTTTTCACAACCCCTACAAAATTGACTGCTTCCTTCTTTTGTCATCTTTGCCAGTTTACTGGATCCGGGGATAGTTTGGAGTTGTTTTAATTTGCCATTCTCTCATTATTGATTTGGAGCATTATTTCTTAGGCTATAAATTTTTTAGACATCTCCTGTTCTTAAGATAGTTTTTTTTTCTTATATTGTACTGAAATCTGTCTACCTCTTCTGTCTATTACTTTTTATTTTGCCCTCTAGGGCCAACTGGAACAAGTAGAATTCTTTTTCCCTGTGGCAACCCTTCAAATATTTGAATAATATACAGCTATTGTGTCAGAGAATCAGAGAATTCGAGAGCCAAAATAGATTTTAATAGTCATCTAGTCCAACACATAAGTATCTCTTATTCAAGATTACCATTAGCTAGTTCTTTAACCAGTTTTAAGATGACTGGATAGTTTTGAGACTCATCCTAATCCTGATTGTCCTCCTCAAGGTACCCTTGTCAATATTCTTTCTAAATGTAATGCTGAAAAACCTTGCTTGATTTGGACAATAAACTGCTTTTAAAGTAACCAAAGAATGTGTTAATTTCTTTGGGAAGCAGGGGTGACATATGGCTCTATTGACTCATAAAAAATTTTAAGCCCACTAAAACCCCAACCTTTTGCCACAAGAACTACTTTTTAGCCATCTGCCTACTCTTGCACTTATGCATTTGATTTCTTGGACCTCAATTATAGGACTTTACATTGTCATTAAGTTTCATATCTGATTCATCCCATAATCTCTTTAGACATGGACATGCTTTTATCTGTCAGATAAACTGTCTTGATTCATGTTTTCCTGTTCCCCAAAGGCATATTCCTGTCCTTTTAATCTCAGGTTGGGATGATAAAGTATAAAGAAATATCAACCAGAATCTGTCACCTATATTTCTAGCCATTAGCCAATTAAGATATTTTCAGCAGACACAATCCGATGTCAATTTTTATTCAATGTCAATTCCATTGTATTAAATAAATATTACCCGCTTCTATTTAAGTCAACAAACTTTTATTAAGACCCTTCTGTGTGCCGAGTAATCTCAACTGGCAGTTCACAATGAAATGATAAATACTAACAGTGGATTTTTTTGTGGAATCTTTTTTAAGGAAAAGTCTTGGGCAGAACTAAATAAGCTCTGAGAAATTACCCTATAGAATAAAATACCTTTTCCCTCCCATCTTTTCTTGTCTGAAATTTCATGAACTTCCTTATTTTAACAGACACAAGCAGAAGCAAAATTATTTTAAGCAGAATTCCTGGCCATGCCTAAGGTAATCATTTTTAAGGGCAGCCCTTATTCGTTTGAATTAACTGAGGGACTAGGACAGATTTCTTTCTGTTATTAAGGGTATGGTCAGAATTCATAATATGAGACTTGAATTTTAGCTATGGAACTCATTTGGAGAGTTTCACAATGACAGTATCATTGCATGGAGTGAAGAATAAATCTTGATAGCAGTCTCTAAAATACTGGAAACCTCTCAGTGTGCTTAATCCTGAATCTGATTCCTATATCCCTATAATTTCTCTACTGCACCTGGGTGGTCACGATGATGACAACAAAAATTAACATCGGTTGATACAAAAAGTTCCAATAGATGTAGAAAATTTCCTTGGAGCATTATTTTGATAATATACTTCATTTTTTGATAACCGTAATTGAAGATGTTTGAAATTTGTTGCAAATTTATTCAGTGATTATGAGCTGACCATGCCAACTTGGGAAACCTCTCTAGACAGGTCTATTTGTAAAACAGAAATGTGGTACTTGTTTATTTACAGATTTAGTATGTTAGTTTCCTTGTACAAAAACTACTATACTTTTGTTTTTGTATTCCATGGGCCTCTAATAGCACCGGGCACATATAAGGTGCTTCATAAATGATTGTTAATTGATGGAATAACTCATAAATTGGCAGATTGGGGAAAAATTCAATGCCTGTTGACAGGACTAGAGATGGTAGCTGTGCTGGTTTGTTAACAGAATAAAGAATGTCATTCTATCCAAACACTAGTTCAAATATGAGTCATCAGTGCAATAAGATCACCTAAAAAGCTAATGCAATTTTGAGCTTTTTAAATGGAACATCGGAGAAATGAGGCAACTCCCATTTTATTGTACCTTAATTAGGCGTTACCTATATAGTATTGTGGTTATTTCTGGTTACCTTAAGAAGGGCATTGATAAACTCGAAAGTGTCTGAAGGTGAGCAACCAGCATGGTGAAGAACCTTGAGTCCATACCGTATGAGATCTGATTAAAGAAATATGGGATGTTTAGCTTAGAGAAGATAAGGTCTGTCTTTAATTATATACATATGTAATCATCTGTCCATCTAACTATTTGTCTGTTTGTCTATCTGTCTGTCTATCTAACTATCTCTCTATCTATATCTGTCTGTCATGTGGACATATTAGACTTTTTCTGTTTGGCCCCAGAGGGAAGAACCAGGAGCAATGGATGAGATTTCCAAAGAGACAGATCTAGATTTGATATTGGGAAAACTTTCCAACTATTAAAGTTGTATGAAAGTGGAATAGACCATCTTGAAAGATTTTCTTTTATTTGGATGAATGAAAGAACACTTTTTGGGTATGTTATTGTGGAGATTCCTTTCAGGTATGTTAGACTAAGTAGCCATCGTCGTCTTTTCCTACTAATCCTATGATTCTGTGAATGTATAATATACAAAGCTGTGTGTTGCAAAGCAATCAATTTGTGTCTCCTTTATTGCACCATCAGAAACTTCTTTGCGAAGGAGTAGGTGCCAGAGTATAGCAGCTATGGTAAAGGGCTTCACAAGAGTAGCCCTGATGCTCAGACTGGATAAGTGGGAGTAGATTGCTGTTGGCCTTCTGCCTGTTGAGTGCGAGTTTTGGACACCACCAAAACAGGAAGAGGAAAGGAATTTTTCTTCCTTGGGCAAACTTTGGATATCATCTTCTCCAGATCTGTTATCTTTACTATTTCATGTTTGATAATTCATGTCTATCTATTACTCTGTTTTGTCATAAACTCTGATCTCTTAACAATGGTTCAGGTCTTGCCTAAGTTTCATTGTCTTCTTGTGCTTAGTGTCTGACTCTTGTGACTGCTTTAGGCTCTGCCTCTACCCTGTTAATTGCTTTCTGATGCTGGCTTATGGTTCTGTTTGGTCTTTGTAGTTCACACTCCAGATTAACAAACAGCTTCCTTGTTTGGGTTTCTTATGCGACATGACCATGGTCCATTGCTTCCAGCCAGGGAAGCTTCTAGTTCTAAAAGAAT
Source organism: Gracilinanus agilis (assembly GCF_016433145.1). Classification (NCBI taxonomy): domain Eukaryota; kingdom Metazoa; phylum Chordata; class Mammalia; order Didelphimorphia; family Didelphidae; genus Gracilinanus; species Gracilinanus agilis. The sequence goes on from NC_058130.1 coordinate 580,767,534, forward strand.
CCTGAATTTTCTTCCTATGAGAATTGGAAGGCACATGATCTGGGAATAAGAAGGTACACAGCTTGTACCCTCTTGTGTTCCAACAATATTTGTTAACCAAAGCTATTTTGGGCCATTTGTTCATTCATCTACTGTCTACAAAATATAGATGCAATTGGTTTCAACTAGTGAGAACTTGATTTTAGAGCTTAATGAGTCAAGCCAGGAAGCCAGTCCTATATGAAAGTATTGGTCATTGACCAATAACCCCCTCTGACTAAAAGAGAAACAGGTAGCTTTGCCAGAGGAAACACATTTCAGACTTAGAGCCAGAACTATGTGTAATAATTAATCACCTTTATAGTATGGTTTGAGTGTCGCTAGGAAAGCACCCCCATAAATATCTTCCTTTATGTATGACTGAAATTCTACCATTAGTGATTCATTTTTTTTGTGTTAAGCATTATGCTCTCTTTGATCCTCTTTAAAATGCATTTAATACTGGAAAGGTTAGTGAATTAAGTTTATAAGGCCTTAATATGAATGATACTGCTCTCTGTGAGAGGAGTAATTGGGTAACAGGAAACAATGTCTTCATGGGTAGCAAGAGACTGCTAAAAAGAAGGAAGGACAGGAAAAACAAATTTCCCTGACATTATAATTTTCTTTCCCCTCATTCCTATTGACTTTTATAAGATCTTAAACTTTACTATTCAACAAAGTTACCTCATAGAACCTTAGATCTGCCAAGTTGGAAAAAAAACCAACAATACCCCAAACTCTCAAGCTAATCTATTCCAAACCCCCACTCCCCTCTTTTTTTCTTTTACTTTTTAAAAAAATGGGATAACTTTGTGCCCAGGGTCACAAAGCCAAGCAATGACATACTCAGGACTGCCTCAATGTCCGTATTATTATTTCAGTTTCCAAGCTTCCTTTCTCTAACACTAATTTCAGAAAGCAGGAAGCCTGAGGGATTCAAGACTACAGGAACTGAACAATATGAAAGGCCTCATTTTTCACTTATTTGTTCATGTCTTCCTTTTATTTATATCTCCTGAGATAGAAAAAATACTGGCTTTGGAGTCAAAGGATCTGTGTTGAGATTCTTCTGAAAACAGATATATTAGGTTTTGGATTTGGGCAAGATGGTAGAATAGGACATGAAGCTTTTTTGCCCTCCTAATACTCCCTATAAATGATCAAAAGTAACTCTTCAGAATAAAAGCTAAAAGTGGCAAAAGCAGACAGTAATCAGCAGTGAAGCTGAATAACCTGGTTAAACCAGGGAGGAAGGGTTCTGACTTCCATGGTCTCAGTCCAATCTTGTAGTAACTGGGTGCAGGAAAAGAGTAAATAGAATGGAATCAACAAGGTAACCCTGGGAGAAGCATTAGTAACTTTGCTTTGTTTGCTGAGCTTGAGATCTGCTTCAAATTGGAGAAAAAACATTAGAATCCTCTGGCAGAAGGCCCTAGGAGCCTTCATATCAACTCTGGCCTTGGCTCTTGAGATCCCACTGATCTATAATTGGGATTTTAAGAAGTGGATGCCAAGGAATATGAGGGCGCTAAGCCCTGAGGGCAGGAGCTCAAGCCTTCCTGCTAGTGAATGAGGGTCTTTGGAGGCCCAAGGAACACTGCCACAGTAGTGGTGGACTGGCTTCTTTCAGTAGCTGTGGCAGAACTGTCCATGGGCTCTGGTCTGAACACCTGAGATCAACCATGGCCCTGGGCTTGAGTGGAGGAGCTCAGACTCTGGACTATAAAAACAGGAATAATAAAGTGGGACCTATGTATAAACAAACAAAAAAATACTGAAAACTGAGGTAGCATATCTCAGCACAAGAGGAACTCTGGGAGTGTAGTCAAAAGCCAATAATTAAGCCTATTGGCCTGGCAGCTAGATTTAAAAAAAATAAAAAATTTAATTGAGCAAGCAAAGGAGAAAAAACCAACTATTGGTAACTATTATGGTGATAGGGAAGATCTTGGTTTAAACTCAGAGGACACTAATTAAAAACATCTACTTCACAAACAGCAAAGAAATATAACAAATGGTCACAAGCTTAAAAAGAGCTTTTGGAAGATCTTAAAAAGACCTCAAAAATAAAATGAGAGAAGGTGAGGAAAAATTATAAAAAATCAAGAGCAAGGTAAGAAAATAAAGAAAATTATGAAAGAAAATGGAAAAAAGATCCAGAAACTCAAGGAAGAAAAATAATGTATTAAGTATTAGAATTGGACCAGGAGAGGCTAATGATTTCCTGAGATGAAAAGAAATAATAAAGCTAAATAAAAAGAATGAAATTATAGAAGAGAATATGAAACATCTTATCACAAAAACAACAGACCTGGAAAATAGACCAAGACAACATAAGGATAGACAGATTTCTAGAAAGTTAAAAAAAAAGTTTAGACACCATGCTTTAAGAAATTATCAAGGAAAACTATCCAGGAATTCTAGGATCAGAGGATAAAACATAAATTGAAAGAATACACCAATCACCACCTCAAAGAGACCCCCAAATAAAAATGCACAGGAACATCATTGCTAAGTTTTATAGCTCCCAGGTTATGGAGAAAATACTACAAGAAATGAGACAAAAATACTGTGCTCAGAATAACAGAAGACTTAACAGCCACAATATTAAAAGAATTTAGGATAATGGAATATAGAATTTTGTAGAGCCAAAGACCAACCTGGACTTATAACCAAGAATAACACATTCAACAAAGATGAACAAAATTATAAAAGGTAAAAAATGGATGTTTTACCAATTAAAGGAGTTCCAAGTAGGGAGAAATCCAGAACTCGGCAGAAATTTTGATCTATAAGAAACCTACAAAGGTAATGAAAGACTAATCATAAGCAACACAAAAAGTCAAATTGTTTGATTCCTGAATGGGAAAATGTCATCTATGGGTCCCATTGTCTGGATATTTTGAAGGAGTGTATAGGAAGAGAAGACTTAAGGTTAGGGTTAATGTAATAGAATAAGCTAAAACAGTAGTGGAGTAGACCAAGAAGAGATAAGGGTGGAGTGGCTATCTTATTCAGAGAAGAAATGAGTGGAGGAACTTCCATGAAGAAGGAGAAGAGGGAGTGGAGAACTGGTAGTACTCGAATCCTACTCTTTTCAGACCTGGGATAAAGAGAGAACAACATATATGATAAAAAGGGTAAAAATCTTAACACACAAACAGGAGGGAAGGGGAATGGAATGACAGACTGGGGAGGAGAATATATATCATGAGGTAGAGGGATTAGGTGAGGGGATAAGGAACAAGATAGGGGAAGGATTTTTAGAATTGAATTCATATCAAGAAATAGGAAAGCATGGTTGTGGGAATAAGAAAGATTTTTGGGAAGGTGGATAAAATAAGAATTAAAAAGTAAGGTTGAAGGGATAAGAGAGGGACCCTTTGAAAAGTGGGACAATTTGGAACTAAGATAAGGGAGAATTTGGGGGAAGTAATGTGAATTGGAGAGGTACTGGTCAAAGGAAATTGGATGTCTAAGGAGAGATAGTAGAAAGAAAAGAAGAGAGGGATAAATAGTGAGTAGGAACAGAGTAGATGGAAATGCACTAGTAACTATGACATTGAGTGTAATGAGATGAATTCAATCATGGGAAGAAAATGGATAGCAGAAAGTATAAAAAAACCTGACAAATTGACAAGAAACACACTGAAAATGAAAGAAAAGGTTGGGGTATCAGTCATGATCTCTGACACAGTTGGGGCCCAAATGGATATAATTAAAAGGTATTAACATGGTAACTATATTATTTTTGGTAGTGGTATTATTGATAAAGAAATGTTATCAGTCTTAGACATGTATGCATCAAATGTTATAGCATCCAGATTTTTAAAGTAAAATGTAAAGAAGATAGATATATATATATTTCCAGATAACAAAATAATAATAGTCTAATTTTCCCCTCTTGGAACTAAAAAAATCTTTAAAAATATTTTATATATATTTAGAATATTTTTCCATGGTTACATGATTCATGTTCTCTCCCTCCCCTTTTCCTGCCTCACTCCCAGAGATGACAAACAATTCTACTGGTTTATACATGTCTTATTACTCAGAACCTATTTCTGTATTATTCATATTTGTAATAAAATAATCTTTTAAAAATCATAACCCCACATCATATACCCATATAACTGAGTGATAAATCATGTGTTTTATTTTGCTTTCCTCCTCCCATAGTTCTTTCTCCAGATGTGTATAGCATTCTTTTTTAAGTTCCACAGGATTGTTCTTGATCATTGCATTGCTATTAGTAGCAGAGTCTATTACATTTGATAGTTCTACAACATTTCACTTTCTGTGTATAATGTTCTCCTGGTTCTGCTCATTTTACTCTACATTAGTTTATGGAGGTCTTTCCAGAAATCAAGCAAGAACTAAATAAATCTAATAAAAAGGAAAAGGAAAGAACATAAGGAGAAAAAAAATGACCCTTAGATAAGTTAAATATGATAGTTATTGGGACAGCCCCCACACAGCTGCATGAGCTTATTAGGATATCCAAGCAAAAGTATACACATAATCCAAAAAGAGTTTTTGGTGTGACAACAATGGCTTAGATAGTATAAATATTCTGCAAAAGTCTTTACTTTAACACTTGTTATAATGTGGAGGTAATTACATATCCCTGAAGGGTTATAGCATTGGAACAAAAGTCCTAGTGGGTATGACCAAGATAAAAAAACTTGGTTTTGGAAATTGTATGCCCTGCCAACAGATTGTGTCTGTTGCCTAAGGATCAAGCTAGCTAAATATGGTCTTGGTAATATATGTTAACTGAAAACCAGATGGGTCAATGCAGTCAAATTAAATGCTGATAGGAACATGGAGAAATAGGCCTAATATCAAATTACCAAAATAGCTGTGAATTATTTTTTAGAAAACAAGGTGAAAATATATATTAAGAACCATAAAACTATTCATGTTCATTGACCAAGCAATCCCATTACTAAAATTAGGCCCTACAGGCATTAATGAGAGGTTAAGATGCTGTGTATGTATGAAAATATTCACGGAAACTTTGATGGTAATGACAAAATAACTAGAAATAACACAAATACAATGAATGGGGGAAATGGCTGAATAGTTTGGGATATTTGAATGTAATGGACTGTATAATGTTATTAAAAATGACAAATATTGAAAATATAAAGAAAAGAAGGAAATATATGAGGAGAAAAAAAGAACAAGAATAACACACTATGATTACATTAAAAAGTAATATCCATATAATCAAGAGAAAAAAGTATCTAAGTAAAATAAATTCAAACAGAACTCAAAAGTAGAGGATGTTTATATAAACAAATATATAAATACATATTTTTAAACAAGTTATAAAGAAGTAGAATTTGTGGTTTTAAACATAATTTTATGCATTTTAATTAAATATTTTATTGGTGATGGTGGTGATTAAGTATATAATAAAATAAATTAAAAAAAAATAAAACACTTGGAGCATAGAAGAGTTTCTTATCTCTAAACTCTTGTGTGCCAAATTCCCTTTGGTACAAGCATGAACTCTTGATAAGTAAAACTATCAAGCAAATAAACAAACAGAAAAAGAAACCATGTTAAGGTAAGGTTGACCTTGGGCAAATCACTTAAACTCTCTGGATCTCAGTTTCCTCATTTTTTAATTTAAGGGGTTGGATTAGTGAGCTGACTTTGTGAATCCAAATTCAGCCTTAGACTCTGGACTATTTACTTAATCCTGTGTGCCTCAGTTTCCTCATTTACAAAATGAGCTGGAGAAAGCAATGGCAAACCACTTCCAGTATCTTTGCCAAGAAAACTCCAAATGAGGTCACAAAGAGTCCAACATTATTGAAAAGCAACGAACTAAAGAGATCCCTTTTAATATATAATTTGAGTCTGGTGGCTTTAAAGGTTATCCATAAGACAAACTCACTTAATTTGACTCAGCAAGTATTTATTAAATCCCTTCTGTGTGCAGAGTAATGTACTAAGGTAATAGAAGAGGGGAAGTTTAAAATTTAGTTAACTTCAGGAAGCTTGCAGTGTGGTAGATGCAGAAAAGAATAGCAGTTTCTTTAATCCCTGAGTATCCCTAGCATGATACCTAGCACATAGTAGGTACTTAAAAATGTTATTGACTGATAAGTTTAAGCAAAGATAAAGAGATACAGAGATTTTAAAGATATATACGTACATAAATATACACACACACAAATAAATCTCATTGACATGTATATATGTATGTATAAATGTGTTTATATACACATGCACACATACATATATAGTCCCTAAGCCTGGTTATCATAAAAGAATATTAGAATTTGCCCACTGGGGTTTTGGTCCATATAGGGAAAATGTAACAAACAGGAAAAGCAAAGTATCTGTCACATTTTATTGTTCAGTTGTTTCAGTAATTTCTGATTCCTTGCGACCTTATTTGGAGTTTGCTTGGCAAACATACTGGTGGACATTTCCTTCTCCAGCTCATTTTATAGATGAAGAAACTAATGCAAATGGGGATAAGTAATTTGTCCAGGGTCACACAGCTAGTAAGAATCTGAGGTCAGATTTGAACTCAGGAAGATGAGACTGTGTCACCTAGCTGCCTACCAGGCAAATAATATAATAAATAGTATAATAAAATAAATGCTCATTGATTCATCAATGCGCTTGGAAACTCCTTTTTTTTTCCTTTTTATAGGCAGAAATAATTATTCAAGTATCATTTTAGGAGCAAAAGAGGCTATTTTGGAATTAATGAATAAATTTCTTTCAGAAATTTGCCAGAAAATCTATCATTTCTAGCTTTGATAGCAAGTAAACCGTCTTTCCTCGTGTTGTCCTTTTTCTTCCAATTCTATCAAATCACTTTTAGTTTACTCTGTGCAAATTCAATTCTTTTCTGAAAATGGTAAGTGTTTTTTTACTAAGCCATGTGAGCTATTTTTTTCCCCTAGAAAGGGAGGGGGGTGATTTTTATTTCTACCTCTATAAAAAGAAAAATAAATTATATTTTTACCTTGTTGCTTTTTGTTCAGTCATTCAGCCAAATACAACTCTTCATGACCCTGTGGATCATATTGTCCATGGGGTTTTCTTGGCTAAGACACTGGAGTGGTTTGGCACTTCCATCTCCAGTGGATTAAGGCAAATAGAGGTTAAATAACTTGCTGAGGGTTACACAGCTAGTAAATGTCTGAGGCTAAATTTGAACTCAGGTTTTCCTAACTCCAGGCTCAGTGCTCCATGCACTGAACTATCTAGCTGCTCATATTTTTACCTAGTAGTATACATTCAATCTAATAAAAATTAATTTTATAATAAAACTGATCACATTATGCTTTTTGAAACTCTTAGATTAAGAATATAATTTCTGCATATTTAGCATATAGAATAAGTACTCTTTCTCTCATTTCATAATGTCATATATGAAAATATGTAATGAAGTCTTTGTAAGAAAAGTTTTGGGACTAAAGACTAGGGTAATTTTTAAAAGTTAATTAAATTTTTGAAAAAATTAACATATCTAGATGAACATAAAATAATTTTTTATAAGCATTAAGGGAAATGAACAACTGAATCTTCAATTCCCTTTTGGACCCCTTAAGTTAAGACTCTTTTCTCCCTAGGATTTATTAGTTGCTTCCCTTTATCTTAGTCAAAAATTTCAGTGGGGCGCTAATTCTTGCTTCTGGATTTCAAGGATGATGTTGCCAGGTTGTTTTCCATTCTTTTATAAAAGTGCTAACAAATTTCCCAGAATTATGACACAGAATATAAGTAATAAAGCCAGTAGAGTTTTTTTCTGATTTTCTCAGGGATAGAAGGAATCTGACCTTTTATGGACATATAAGCAACATTAAACATTTAATGAGCCAAAAAAAAATCTCAATTGATTTTAAAGGGTCTTCAGAAGTGATTTTCGGATAGCTAGTAGCACCAATGCCTCTGACTGATCATTTGCCTTCCTTTGAGTTGTTTGAAAAAAGAGGTAAGGGTCCATTTAGTAGCTGAAGTGAAGTTCAATAGCACTATTGTGTTTCCCACCTCCACATTTATAAAAATGTGATGGATGAGACATCAGAAATGATTTTCACTATTGTATTCCTCACCTCCACATTGCAATGGATGGTACATGTAAATATATGCCTTTTATGGCTGTTAAAGTCTCATATCATAGGAAGGAGGTTTCCCAAGGGGCTTGGTCATCTCATGATGGGTTATAATCTTATCCAGGAGGTGGGAAGGCTTGATAACCCCTGGATGGTTCACAGAGGGAGAATTTTCCAATGGAGCCTATTTGCTCCTGGAAGGTCTTTATATTTGTAACTCTTCAGCTTACTCTACCCTTCCACCAGAATGATCTAGATTCTTGATGACAATTAGCCCTAAAAGGTTTTCATCAGCAGTACAGAGGTTTCCTTCTGGGTTCTCCTGCCAAATCTTGGAATTATGGCAGTAATAGACTTTGTTAGAAATAACTCAGCTAAAGTTGACAGATTGGCTACATCTGGAGAAATTGTGATAAGAATCCATAAACTTCAAAGGTTTTTAAAATGCCACACAGCAAATGGCTATAGAGAACCATATGAAGGCTAATGATAGTGGGTTTCTTTGCTATTGTCATTAAATGTGCTCTTATGATTTGGGGGATTTGGGTACTTCTTTGAATGTGCATTAGCTTTTTAATATGTAAATGGGATTTTGTGACCCTGGACTTCATTTCCCAGAGCCCCATTCCCCTCCTGTTGTTGCATGCTGACATGGGAAGGATGTGGATTCTGTGTAGCTCTGCCTCTTTGGGCATGGCTTGCGGTTGGAGTTTTTTGCTGGGGCTCAAGAGAGGCAGACTGATGGAGCTTTGACTTCTCTTTTTGCCCTCTGCTCACCCTTACATATTCTTTTTTTTTAAA